>NC_136981.1:4104913-4319913 GCF_032717465.1 Coenobita brevimanus
AGGGACAGACGGAGGGAGCCGTTTCGAGAGTTACTCCTGCATCTAGAAATAAGTTACTGGAGCGAAGAGGTTTAAGCTATATTGCATTTACTTTCTCAGATGCCCAATCCCGGAGTTCATTCAGGGTGAGAAAAAAACTACTCTCAAACTTTATCACCATTCCAACTTCTTCCTGTCAATCCAAGTCACCTTCCTTCATGTACATACTCCTTTATCTAATCCTTTCCACTTGTTTTGTCCAACTCTCCTCTTTGTCCTGTTAACTGTGTACTTTCTTTTTTACGTTTTCGTCCCTCAGCCCAACATCGATTTACACATTTACAAAGTCAATCACCATTTTCTCTGTGTCTGCCTGTCTTTTTGTCTGTGTAAATAAATAAATGATGAGAAGTAAATGTCGTGGGTATAATCTGCAGCATCATTAAAGGGAACCAACGACCTAGCGCCAGACTGGTGAGATGATTAGGGGTCATACACCAGCCTTCATTAAGCCCCTCACTACCGATGATTAGTTTGTCCTTGCCATACTTCAGAAAAATATGTTCAGCTTAGAAATGACTTCTGATATTGAAGACGTTAATGAAGGCTTGATCTAAATTCTCCACTTCGAAAATTCTCTCTTTAAACAGGACGAGGATGCAGTAGGATAGCAAGAACAAAACTTAAACGAATAACTATGGATGAATGGGCTAATAATAGGACCATTAATAGTAACGACTTTGCCGAAGTAACAAGTGGTGATAGGTAAAGAGGATGGAAGATGTAATAGGTAGAGTCATTAGAAGAAACGGAGATACTAACGTCAGTGTGGTGGAGTGATAATGCGTACAACAATAGTCCTCATTAATAAGAACAATGATTTGGTATTATGAATTATGCAAATGCGAGGCTGCCAGGGTCGCCCACGTGCAAGGAGGCTGGCGTTGAGATGTGGCCCGGGTTCAAGGTGGCTTGGGAGGCTTTCCTTACCGTTTACAAGGTGTTCCGTAAATAGCACTTCTCTAGTAATTTGCGTGGCTATTTTATATGCTACTGAGACGGGTCATTTGGCTGGTAGGGTCGTTGGATGGAGAGAGAGAGAGAGAGAGAGAGAGAGAGAGAGAGAGAGAGAGAGTGAAGCTGAGAGACAGTAGTAAAGATCTTACGAGAGACAGAAGTAGGTCAAGAGTGTTAGTGCTAGGATCATTGCTTCAGTGAATATTGTTAGACGAAAATATCAAACGATGAAAAAGTGAGCCGTGTTGAGGGGAGGGAGGGCGGGAGGAAGAAAAAGAGCAGGGCATTTTCTTTTCCTAAATATTAAAAAAAAAAAAAAAATCCTGACTATTGGATGGATTAAATGAAAAAGAACGTGACTGTTCTGAGCTGGTTTAATTAATATATCGTAATGAAAGAGATAATACTCGTAATTAACCCTATAAATTTGACGTGAATGAGACCTGTAATGACTGTAGTGCGTTTGACTAGCAACCAAGGAGACTCATCACAACTTAGGCTCTGCTTCATGCAAACCACAACATCCTATTCAAGTTATTAGCCCAGTTTCGCCAGGTGAAGATAAAAGGACCCTAGACGCTTCGGAATGTAGTGATACAAGGCAAATGCTATGGAGGGAATGGGGAGAATGTATAAGACGGGGAAGGAACGCATGGGGTGATGGGGAGGAGTTAGGAACGTGGTCTATGTGGGTTGAGTGAGTGGGGTCTTTGATAGGCACATAGCTACGTCCTTATTTTGGCATGTGATGATGATGATGATGATAATGGTGGTGCTGGTGGTGGTGGTGGTGGGTAATATGACTATGGTAGGGGGAAGAATCCATGTGTTGTGGGGAACGTGATGATAATGACGAATATTATAAATGATGATTATTATGTTGATATAAAAATGATGATGATGATGATGGTGATGGCACTGGTGACCGAGACAGTGCTTGTTAGAGAACGTCAGGGATAAATTTTAATGAAGGTTAGATTTTTTTTTTTTTTGTGGGTGATGACTGGCTGTGACTGTGGGCAAGAAAATAGTAAAAAGAGAGTTTAACATTTGGGAGGTTTTGCTATTATCGAGTCCAGTGGAAGAGATCTGGCTGCCTTAGAGCAAAGAAGAGTTGTTTGTTTGATAGTATTGAGAGTTATGTTAGTGACGATAGCAAAAGAGGATAGTGTTAGCGTGGAGTTATAATCTAGGACGAGGTTACGATGATCGATGTTGATGATATAGAAAAAAAATGAAAGACTGATAATGGGGCCGTAATATATTGGTCTACTAGTTCTTTTACAAATGAGAAAGTGAAGGAGCTTTGTGGTGTGGCTGTGGATGTGATAGAAACTGTTAGGAGAAATTCACTGAGGTGGTTTGGCAATGTGGAGAGGATGGAGAGTGAGAAACTAACGAGGAGAGTGTATGTGAGTGAGGTGAAGGGGGGGAAGAGGGAGGGGGAGACCGAGGATGAGATGGAGGGATGGAGTGGAGAAGTGTAAGGGAGAGGGGGTGTAAGCTGGAGGAAGGGCATCGAAATGGACTGGACGACATAGAAGCGATTTGTTTGTAGCCACCCCTTACGGGATTTGGGCGTCTGGCTATAGATAGATGGATGTAATAGATGGTCCTTTTACCACTAGTACACCTAAAAACAACATCACCAAAGCCCTCATAGAATACGACTAGTATCCTTTTCTTTTAGCTATTTTATTCAGCTTAAACGAGACCTCACAGACTTAGGGGGTTAAATTACTTCAAAGTCAACACCAATGAGTAAAAGAAGAAAGAAGTTAAGCAGTGAATCATTTATTAGGTTTTACGTATAATGCATTCCCGTTTGTCTGTCCATGTAAGGCGAAGAAACCAGAAATACTGCGTTGTAATATCCAGCCTCGACCCTGCTACTAAGCTTCTGTGTACGTGCAGGTTTTTATGTTCTTTATTGCGATGACGTCTTTGTGGTGTGTGTGTGTGTGTGTGTGTGTGTGTGTGTGTGTGTGTGTGTGTGTGTGTGTGTGTGTGTGTGTGTGTGTGTGTGTGTGTATCATCTTAAGACAGCTATAATCATCTTAGGAGAGATATTGCGAACTGAGTAACATGTTAAATAGTCTTCATTAACCCTTTCACCACAAGAAGTCCCCTTTGCATTGACTATAATCTACAGGAACCTTGTCTTTATACTTAAGTGTACAAAATTTAACCTCACCATACATGGCCTTTCGTCTGTACTAAAGCAAGGAGGAACAGGGATTGAGTTTCATGCTGGGGGAGAAAAAAATAGGACTCGCTTCCCTCTTTGTCGAATAAAAGATAGGTAAACAAAACAAAATAATAGTACTGAAGTGGCTAGTAAAAATGTACACTTCACTATATATCATTTATGTAATTTCTAGAAGATACCTTTTTTTTTTCTTGACAGTAGATTTCTTTCCTGAGCATAAGGGAAAAAATCGTCTCCAGGTAACAAGAATAAAAGATAATTAAATTGTCATCATCCTCCAGGGAAAAATAAATATATGCAACACCTGTGCCCATAGTCTAGTCTTTATTCTAAGGAGAGGCTCTTTGATCTAGGTTCGCAGTAAAGATGAACTAAGTAAAAAGCGTCATCTTACTGAAAGGGGTAATAGATATATAAACCACCACCCCGTTTGGCCTTGTATCTATTCTCAGAGGCAAGGAGTGGTGGGGTGCGTGCTGCTGGGGAGAAAAAAGTAGAACTCGTCTCCTTCCTTCCGTCACCTTGAGAAAAACAAGTTCCCGAGTGGCGGTGCGGAGTTAGGTGAATGACCTCGCCCGGATCCTCTCACCCTCCCCCCACCTCTCTTCCCACTTCCAACCCCCCCCTCAGTCCTCGTCAGGATGAGTCTCCCCTCCCTTCCCCTCCCTCTCCCCTTCTTCAGCGTCCCCCACTCCCAAATCAAGTCCCCCCGTCCTTATCTCCAGTCTTCTTCGAGTCCAATCTGTGCTAATTTTGAGTCTCCTTCTCAGTTCTCCTGCTTCCCCTCTCCCTTTTTTTCTTCCCCCCTTCCCTCGCTCTCATCTAGCTAAGTCCCCTCCTCCCTTCTCCCCTACCATCTCCCCGTCTTCTGCAAGTCCCCTTCTCCTCCTACTCTTGCTCCTCCTCATCCCTTCTTCTGCACCCCCTTCTATGTTTTTCTGTCCCCCCCTCTCTCTTCTTCTGCCTCCCTTCTATCATCAAACTAAGTCTACCCCACCAGCTCTTCCTTCCCAAGCGCCTGCCTCCCCTCTTTTCCTGCGCCTCCCCATCCGTTCTCCTGCGATCCCCCCACCTTTCTTCCCTATCTTTAGCTCCCTCTGTCCCCCACCCAAGTCAAGTTGATTTCTTCCCACACACTTCTGCGTTCCCCTCCCGCCACTGCTACCCACAACTACACTCTTCCTACTACAAAACTACTTATTTCCTCAGTACCATCTTGTCCCCCTTCACCGTGCCATCCAACCTCCCCTTACTTATCCGGAATTCTCTCCCTCTGAAGTTCCATCTACATCAGTATCCCCTACTTCTACCCTCAGTCCCTTAATCCTTCTACTAACAACACCTCTCCTACTGCTGCTGCAAACACGTCTCATCCTGTTACAGTTAATCCCCATAAAAAAGAAACTTCCTTGAAATTAAAGTAAAAAAGGGAGATTTTATCCCTCCCCTCTTTCTTCTGTTTTTCCCCCCCAAAAAAAAACTCCCTTAAAGATAAAGAAAATAAAAGAAAAAAATCCCTCCCCTCTTTCTTCTGTTTCCCCCATAAAACAAACTCCCTTAAAGAATAAAGAACATAAAAGAAAATATATCTCTCCCCTCTTTCTTCTGCTTCCCCCATGAAACATACTCCCTTAAAGGAAAAAGAAAATAAATGAAAGAATATTCCTCCCCTCTTTCTCCTGCTTCCCTCCTCCCTTCATCACATTTCCCCTCCAACTGCAGAAATATCCACTATCCCATCTAGATCACCCCTATCAGCAGACCCTCCTAATGCAGAATCATCCCCATAACCCTTTTCTCTCCATCGTTTTTTTTTTGGTTTGTTTGTTTACCCCACCTCTTCGTCCCGTTAACCCAAACTTCCCTCAAACTACAAAAAATATCCCAAATCATCCCATCCTGTCGTGTGCCCATTAAATAGAACTCCATTCCTAATGATGCATAAAAGAGATCCTCTCCTCCCTCCCCATTACATTTCGTTTGGTTCCCCTTTCCCTTCCTCCTTCACCAGAACTCCCCTTCTCCCTCCCTCCCCCCTTTCCCTCCCTCCCATCCACCAGGACATCCCTTCAACGTCCCCCCTTCTGCAGCAGTTTGGGATCATCACTGCTAACATGTATCCATTTGCCACTTCACAACGAGACATCTTTCCTACGCTGAGTAAAGACATCTAGGCTTTGCAAAATTAAGCTTTAAAAAGACTTTATTGTACTGAAGAGGTTATTGGAGACCATTCTCTAACTATTTTCTAACTTCTTTAACTGTATGGGGTCTCTCCTAAGCCGAATAAAGTCGTCGGATGATAGCAAGAATAAATTAAAGGAAAAACACGCACTGAAAACTGCTTATGTCCGCAGCCTCCACCTGTCGGATCCAGTGGACTCTTGTTCTCTGCCACTTACATTCCTCTCTCGCCCAAAAAGCTCCTGCCTCTCTCATCAGCCTCAACTCATCTACCCACTCGTTACCAATGAACCCTGTCACCTCATGTCATTTACTGATTGTTCTTCTTGTTTCCACCTCACATAAATTATCATCTCTGCCCGCTGCATTTCATTTGGAAGCATAATCCAGTTTGCTGCGATTTCATTTGGGCGCCAACATATCCTTACTAACCAAACCTAACCTAACATAACTTAATTTAGGTTAGGTTTGGTTAGGTTAGGTTAGGACAGGTTAAGTTAGGATAGGTTAGGTTAGGTTAGGACAGGTTAGGGTAGGACAAGTTAAGTTAGGATAAATTAGGTTAGGTTAGGCGAGGTTAGTTTGAGTTAAGTTAGGTTATTTTAGGTTAGATTTGGTTAGTAACGATATGTTGGCGCCCAAATGAAGTGGTATACTGACGCCCTAATGAAATAGCTGCATATTGGATTTTTGCACCCAAATGAAATGCAGCCTCTCTACCGCCTCAGCCAATTCTCATCTCCACCACCTCAGCCAAATTAATCTCCCACGTAAATCATAAGATCAGGCCCATCAGCTCTTCCAATCTCACGTCCTTTGCTGTTTATTTTCTATCTTCCTTTGCAGCAAAAATAATTATCCAAATTCTTCCTAACTTCAGTCTCACTAAATCTTCCCTGTCTCATCCATTTATTTATTTATTTTTTTTTCTGCCTCACTTCCTTGTAAATCCCCTCTCTCTCTTCCCCACCATCCAAAAATATCCAACCTTGCCCATCACTCCATTCTCATCAGATTTCCATTCCCCCTCCCCTTTTTTTTAACCATCACCAATTGAAACTACGTGTCAGGCAATATTTAGATTTCCCTTTCTCTTCTTTACCCCCCCCCCCAAAAAAAAGAAAAACTCACTGTGATCACCTCTCATCAACCCTATACCCCCTATCTCTCCTCTACCTCCTTTCCTCTCCTCTCGCAACTCCCTCCTATCTTTCATCTTTTTCCCCTTCTGGATTCCCCCCATGCCTCCACGCATCTGTTCTTGTGTCCTATTCTATGTACAATCCTCCCTCTTCTTTCTCAGTCAAAAAATTCTCATTTACCATCTTCCACCCTCCCAATCTCTCCCTTTCTCCTTCTATGCCTCCCTCTGATGCAAAAATTTTACCTCTCATCATCATCCCCTTTTCTCTCATTGCTATCCCCACTCATCTCTTATCACCATCATTTAAATAGGTTCCTGTCCCATACTATATACACTAGTTTTATTTCCCACATCTCTCTCAGCACGAAACTTCTTGCAAAATATATAGTCTTGTAGCCCATCTCCTTTACTATTCATTTTCTCCTCTGCCCACTCCTATCATCTCACCCAATAAGTTTGCGTTATATTTCATTAACGTTCCCTTCTTTCCTCCTTCAAACAAATAATTATCTCACATTGATTATTTGCTTCAGTCTCAGCAACTCTTCTCCCTCTTCATTATATCCCTGTACCCCGTCTTTACATTATTACTTGTAAGCGCATGTCCTCTATAATTATCATTTCTTCTCCACCCACAAAATCCTTCCCCCCTCATCATCACTTCCACATCATCACCTCTGTTTTTTGTTTTTTTTCACTTCCTCTCCCCGTTCCCCTTCTTCTCTCCATTTTTTTTTTCTCTTCCACATCATCAGCTGTCTAATTAACTCCTCGCCCTCTCCCTCTTACCCTGCCCTCCTTTTTTTTTTTTCTCCTCTTCCACATCAAAACTTTTGTCTTATCAACTGCACGCCCCTTCCTTTCCCCTCCACTTCTTTTTTCCCCTCTTCCACTTGCCTGACTTGTCTCACTCTCAACACAAATGACCCCCACTTCACACACAGACCCTCCACCCCTTCGCAAACCCTCACAGCACCCCACCCCACTCCCCACAACCCTCACAGCACCCCACCCCACTCCCCACAACCCTCACAGCACCCCACACCACCCCAACACTTGTACTCCCTCTCCCTCCTCTCCCTTCGTTCTTAGCTCATCTGTGTGAATTCTCCTCGTCATACCCCCTTTTCTACCACGATGTCTTATTGCCACTTCAGCCCAGTGAGACTTATATTCATGTTTCATCCTTTGTATCATCAGACGATTTGTACTCACCTTGGGAAAGACCTGCAGTAGTCAAGGGGTTAATGAAGGCAACAGCTAACCCTTCTATTTATAAAAGCCCCTCTCAAACAGAACAAAATCATCTGAAAAGTTACAGTAAAATATGATTACTGTCCTCTAGTTAAATGGGTCTGCTTTATTCTTCCCCTAAACAGATTGAAATATTCAGCGTAGGAAAGATTTCTGGTGGTTCAGCGAATATCACCATAAACAACAAGCAGGTCAGCCTTCATATTTACACAAGAAAGAACCTCCTGCGTATGAGAGTATTTTCTTTAAGTCGCAGCTAGAAACACATTTGTTCTAAGATACGATATTCTCTCCGTGTTTTTTTTTTTTTTTTTTTTCCATTCCTTGCTGTGAACGACCGTGTTAAATTCACACAAGTCACTCTCACCCTCGCTTCAGCTTTCGCCAGTCACACTTTTCCCTGACACCCTTTTCTCCTACCTGTTTACACACGCCAGCTTCCGCATCCTTCCTTGCCCTTACCCAACCCTGCCAAACCCCTCCCTCTCACCTAACCCTTCCCCTACCCTACCAGACTCCTCTCTCTCTCACCTTTCCCTTCCTCTTCCCTGCCAGATTCATCACTCACCTTCTCTCACACCCTACCCTATTTCTCCTCCTTATCTTCTTCCCGTACCCTGCCAGTCACCTCTTTCTTACCTATCCCATCCCCTACCCTGTCAATCCACTCCTTTTCATCTTACCCCACATAATCTCCCCTCCCTACTCCTCTCCTCCCCGTACTCCAGACCAAGGTGCTAGGTAAATGCGCACTTATCACCTACTTGCAACTGCGCATTAGGTTGCCAACGAAAACGACATCAGATACAACTGTGGCATCTTCTTTTTCGTCTGCTCCAAAAACTCAGGAATTTAGATTAGGTTTTAGGCTGAGTGAGGCTGAGTGTGTTTAGATCCTGGGAGCAGAAGGTGGGGTAGAATTGGTAGGTGTGTGTGT
The DNA here is from genome assembly GCF_032717465.1 of Coenobita brevimanus. Lineage (NCBI taxonomy): Eukaryota > Metazoa > Arthropoda > Malacostraca > Decapoda > Coenobitidae > Coenobita > Coenobita brevimanus. The sequence continues at coordinate 4,113,638 of NC_136981.1, forward strand.
GTGTGAGAGAGAAAGAAAGAGAGAGAGAGAGAGAGAGAGAGAGAGAGAGAGAGAGAGAGAAAGGTGATGCAGGTGCGGGTGAATGGGTGGGTAGGCAGGTAGGTGGGTGAGTGGGTGGACGAAGATCAGTATGAGACGGATAAAGGCGCAGGTAGGTAGGGTGTGTGGTTGAGACAGAAGGTTGCGACAGGCAGGCAGATGATGAGGGAAGGTGGGCTAAGTTGGTGGCTTGGTGAATGGGGGGGAGTAGGTAAGTGAATGGGTCGGAGGGGTAGATGGGGAATGGGTAGGGTAGGCAGGTGTGTAGATGGGTGGGAAGGTGGACCGGTACGTTGGCCGGGTAGGTACAGTACTTTTTGTCCTCAGCTCAGTATTTACTCTCCCTGTCCCCTTCTTCCCCTCTTTCTTCCACTCTCTCTGTTCCTGTCTCTTTTTTGTTTTTCTGTCTCTCCGTGAGTTTCTGTCTTTCCCTTTTTAACTCTCCTTGTCTGGCCATATATGTATGTCCGCCTCTGTCGTTTTTCTCATTCTATTTGTCAGAATTTGCCTCTGTTTTAGTGTCTTTCTGTCACGTTTTCTTACCATTATTTCTGTATGTTACACACACACACACACACACACACACACTCTCTCTCTCTCTCTCTCTCTCTCTCTCTCTCTCTCTCTCTCTCTCACCTGGTGGCCGTGAACTTGACAGTGAGTGAGCCTATTACCCTCACCACCACCACACAGCCAAGGTCGGGCTCCCAACGCGTGTGTGAGGCAGTTTTTGTGTCGCCTCAACATTTACCAAGAGAGGACTGGAGAGGACTCGTTTCCCTTGAGATCCTTACCCCTCCCCCTCTTCCTCTACGCTGTTCCATCTTCTTCATATCCCTCTGTCTCTGTTCCTGTCTAGCTCTACTTCTCTCCCTGTATCAATGCCCCTGTGGATTTTTTGTGTAATATAGAAACCTTAATTTATAGCTAGTTGCATGATGTACCTGTAAAAATGCATTGTGTAGCTGTTAGGAATTTTGTTTTGGCTAGACCAGAATATTCGGCTTCAACATTTGCTAAGAAAGTACCGGAGAAGTCTGGTTTCCCTCAAGATACGTTCCACCCCAAACCTTTCCCGCTTCTCTTGATCTTTATAGCTCAAAGTCTATCTCTGTTTATGTCTGTCAGAGTGTGTGTGAGGCTGATTTAGTGTGGTCTCTATACCCCCCTCCCCCCAGTGCTTCTCTTTCTCTCACTGTGTCTCTGTCTCTGCCTCTGTCTTTGTCTCAGTCACAAACTTGTACTGCAAAGACTTGTCTCAATTGAGATACCCACCTCCACCTCCGGCTATCTCCCTATTCTCTGTCTTTCTCTGCCCCTCTTTCAGTTTCTTTCTCTTTGACTCTCCTTCTGTTCATCTGTCCCCTTTTCCCTGAGCCCCGTTCTCTCTGGCTCTCTCTCTGCCTTGCTCTTTTTCTCTCTAAACTTTGCCAATTGAGGACTGGAGGTGACTAGCTAAATTTGAGATTCTCCCCTCGATCCAAGGTCTCCCACTCTCCACCTCCTGCCACCCTCTCTGCCTCCACCCCAAACCCCACAGAACCCTTCCCCTCTCCTCCTCTCAAGCTGCTCTCTCTCTCTCTCTCTGTAAATTTTAATAGGAGGTGACTCAAGAAAATTAGTTTAACCCTGATATCTACCCCCTCCCCACCTCTTCCCCCCCTCTCAATCTGTCTGTCTGTCTGTCTGCCTGTCTGTCTGTCTGTCTGTCTGTCTGTCTGTCTCTCTCTCTCTCTCTCTCTCTCTCTCTCTCTCTCAGAAATTTACTAGAGTGAACAGTAAAGAATTATATACCCTTAAGTTCTTCCATTTTCTTCTCACCATCTCTCTTTCTTTGTCTATTTTCCTTTTTGTCTCTGAAGATTTTACTGCAGAAAAGTAGAAAAAAATGTGTGTGTGTGTGTGTGTGTGTGTGTGTGTATGTGTGTGTGTGTTTTAGATCACCCCCTTCCCCCTCCCTGTTTCCCCTCTCTGACCTTTTCCCCTCGCCAGCCAAACCCCTTCTTCCCCTTCCGTCTCTTTCTCTCTGTTTCAAGTTTCTGCTGGAGAGAACTAGAGAAAACTCGTTTTAATTAAGATTCCCTGACCGCTTCACCCCCTGACCCTTGGCCCTCTCCCCTCCCAACTCCCTCTCTCTCTCTCTCTCTCTCTCTCTCTCTCTCTCTCTCTGCTCTGACGTGTGTTAAATGTATCCACTGCTTAACAGAATCAGGAACCAGTCACATTTTCCTCCTTCTGTTTTCTTTGACCCTATGCATTTTCTTTCCCCAAGGGTGACTTAACAAATCTTCTTAGCCTAAACCCCCTATTACGAGCTGCCCGTCCATCAGTAGCAAGATGATGAGATTTAAGACGTCATCGTACTGAAGGGGCCTAATGGGATTTTTTTTTCTAATTTATTACGAAAAAGTCTCCCCTGAACGGAATTAAGTTCGTCTGGAGGTGGCGAGAAGGAGGCAGTGAAGATGTCAATATGCTTAAGTGTTAATAAAAGATACTAAAGATTGACTATAACTCCTTCACTGCGTCTCCCCATTAAATAAATCGGTCTAGTAGTAGCAAGGATTAGAGAGTAAAGATATCATTAATATTAAATGTTAATAAAGACTTTAACAACTTCACAAATAGACGTCTCCTTCTGAGCTAAATAAATCCTGTCAAAAGCATGAATTATGAAAGACGTCCTCGTACATAAGGGGTTCACCGTTACTTATTTCCGTGTATTTTTTTTTATTTGGGGGGGGGACGTTGGGGGGTCACGCTGCCCTCTCCCTGACCTCTTAACGGATGAGAGGACGTGAGAGAAACGATGGAAACAAATGAGGAAGAAGAATGGGGAAAAATAAGGCCAGGCAGGGAGGAGACGGTGAATGCCCTAATTTTTAACAATGAATGGATTTTGTTGTGATGAGGGATTTATGAGGGATTTATTTTGGCCTCTGAAAACATTATTATTTTTAGAGGATTAGATGTCTGGTGCTCTGGTGGCTAATTCGTCTAGTAGGAAAGCCTGTCTCCTCTAATTTGATCTCCAAGAGGCGGTTGGAGACATTTGTATCAAATTTTCAGGGAGAGTTCTGTGGGGAGGTGGAGGGAGGGAGACACAGGGAGACCATGGAGAGAGGGGAGATTCTCAAATGAAACGAATCTTCTGGGTGTATGTCGGGTGTAGGCTAGTCATATACCCTTAAATACGATGGATTGCGGTATACACAGCCACTGACCCTACACCTCGAGGCGGGGAGGAGGGAAGGGGTGAGGTGGGATTGTCTGGTGCAGTTTACTATTTTCCTACGCTGTGTGGAAAGGAAGGGAATTAAGTGCTGAGAAGTAAAATAAGAGGGAAACAGATAAATACGGAGAAAAACAGGCAGACGGTAAAATAGAGGGCAGGTGACAGAGGAGGAGACGGAAGTGGTAGTGAATCTTCTGTTTGCTTTGAAGGCGTAGGGAGCTAAGTGGTAAGAAGTAAGAGAGAAGCGGATGAATCAGGAGAAAAACAGAAAGTATAGGAGACAGTAAAAGACAAAGCAGGATTCGAAAGCGGCAGTGAACCTCTTGTTGATTTTGAAGGCCTTTTGTTCTTTCGGTCTGGCTGCGTGCTGGAGAAGAGAAGAAGAAAATTAAGATGAATGGAAAGGAGGTTGAGAAGAGGATACGGGAATGGGGAGAAAAAAGAGACAAAAGGCAAAGTAGCTGAGACGGAGGCAGAAGAGAACGAGAAAGTGGTGGTGTGAACATTTTCTTTTCTCTACATTTCTATTTGACATCATGTTCCTTAGGTCCGGGATGAAGTGAGAGTAGTGGCGCAGGTGATGTAGAATAAGAATGAAGCGGATGAAAGGGAGTAAGAAAGACAGACGATAAAGAAAGGGTGAAGGCGATGAGGAGAAGTCGTAGGCTCTGGCGTACCTGTTCTTAACTCTGAAGGCATGTCTTTCCTCAGGCTGGAAGGAAAATGTATTCAGTAAGGAAGATGAATTAGAGAAAGGTGGAAGACGGGGAGTAAAAAAAAAAAAAAAATAGAGCACGAAGGATGAAGAGGAGGAAGAAGTGGAGGAAGTTATGGGGAATCTCTTATTAAATACGGACCCTTTATTCTTTTATTGGAGGGACTGAAAAAGAAAAAGCAAAAAGAGGAAGTAGAATTAGAGGAAAGTGGAGTAACAGGGAGGAAAAGAGACAGAAGATAAAGGGAAGGGGAGACGGAAGGAGGGGAGGAGGAGGAAGTGAGATGAACCTGGTGTTAACTTTGAAGGCATCTTATACTGTTAGTTTGTCTGATCGGTGTAAAAAGAAAAATAAAAGTGAGAAGAAGAAGGAAAATAAGAGGGAGGTGCAGGAACATAGAATAAAAGAGACGAGGCAAAATATGGAGAAGGAGACAGAAGGCGAGGAGAAGGGGGAAGTGTTGAGGTCTTGCTGTTAATTTTCAAGGCATCTTGTTTTGCAGGTTTGACTGTATGACTTGGAAAAACAAAAAAAAGAAAATAAAAAGGAAAGACTAGGTAGAAAAAGGAAGTAGATGAGTAAAAAAAAAAGAAGTGTGGAAGACCTTCATTTAACTCTGGAATAATTTTGCTTTAGAAGTTTACCTAAACAGCTTGGAAAAAAAAAAAAAGAGAATATCACGAGGGAGGACGAAATAGAATAAAAGAGAAGTATAAAGGAAGGAAGACAGAAGGTAAAATGGAAAGAAGAAGGCAGAAGAGGAGATGGCGAAAGTATGATAGAATAATTGTAAACTTTGAAGGCGTCTTGTTCTATTAGGTTACTTGAACGGTGTGAAAAGAAAAAGAATATTAAATGAGAAGACGAAACGGAATTAGAGAAGAGTGGAAGAGGAGGAGACAGAGAAGGAAGGCGAAAGGGAGGTGTGATGCACCTGTAATTAACCTTGAAAGCATATTATTTTTTTGGGCTTGGAAAGGAAAAGAGAATCAATGGAAGGAGACGAAGTAGAAGAAAGGAAGGTAGAGAAACAGAATGTAAAAGAGACAGGAGTTAAAACAGGGAGGAAGAAGAACAGAAGGCGGAAGTGAGCTGGACTTTCTGTTAACTTTGAAGGCATCTTGTTTTGTAGGTTTGGCGGCGCACGAGTTCAATGACCTCATCTGGCACTCCTGTTTATTTTTTATTTTTATTTTTATTTTTTTTTTACGCATTGGTAAGTGGCTCGACGGGTTTACTTTCTAAGGGTCTGGGGGGAGGGGGAAGGGGGAATGTCCAGTGTTTTACAAGTACGTAGTAGAAGATGGAGTGTGGGGTGTGGGGTGTGGGGGTGGGGGGTGGAAAAGAATAATAAATGGAGGTGAAAATAATGGGAATGACGTGTGGGAAGCGGATAGGCAAATTAATGGAAATGAATATAATAGGAAAGGTAAATGATGAAGGTGATTATAAAACAGTTAAAAAAGGTATAATAATTAACTAAGTAAATGGTGACGTTTGATGGAAGTAGATATCAAATATGACAATGATGGGGAAACTAAAAATAAATCTGAGAAGGTATATGAAAGAAATTTTAGGTTTGGCAAAATACTATGAATGATAAATGACAGGGGGAATAAATAATGTGAGGAATTACACGAAGAAACTAACATTTACATTGAGACACAAATAAAGTTTTAGTGTGAAAATTTGGCTAGGTGTGTGGAAAGGAAGGAAGGGCAAAGAATGTGTAAGGATTGGCAGGAATTGATAACCGGATGTAAACAAAAGGTGTGATAAATGCTGGGAAAGATTTAAAAAAGACACGAAGTTACGGGGATGAAACTGTGAAGATAGGATAGTCTAGTGAAAGAAATTCTGAATGATGAGGATAGCTTTGAGGACGATGGGGAGGTTTGGTGAAAAACTAAGCCTGACAATCTAAATAAATGGAAGTAATTAAAAGAAATAATGGAGATAATTACAAGAAGAGATAGAGGCAATATATAAATGTGATGTCTGAGTTGTTATTAATGTTCTTGTTGTGGTTTCAAGTTCATCTGAATGTGAACTTGGTGAACTGCAGGCTTATCTTTCCCTTTGTCTTCAGTCCACCATCCTCCTTTCGGGGAGTAGGGAGGGGGAGATATGGGAAGGTGAGTAATTAGCGGGGGAGTTCAAGGTGTGTAGAGGTGTTGGCAAAGGCTGTTTACTTTCAGACCTTGCAAGTCTTCAAGTCAAATTCAATTATGCTCATTGATGTTTAATTATATCCAGGTCTAACAATGCCCATTTAGGCAGGTTTGATTAGGTGTGTTTTTTTAGTATCAGCTTAGGTTTGCATGTTAGTCAGCTGGGTTAATCAGTTAGGTTAGGTTGGGTTTAGGATAGGCAAAATTAGGTAAAAAAGAAAAAGAAAAAGAAGGAAGAACGATCATCCTAAGAAAAATCAAGCTTCAAATGTAGTGCAAAAATGATATACAGAAGGGAAATTAGCATCCGGGTCAGCTTAACTCCTTCACTCTGATTATGTTTATCTATCTATCTATCTATCTGTATATTCTATCGTTCCTCTCAGTAGATGCTTTTGTTCAGCACTGGAGACGATTTTCAGGCTGCAGGAGACATACAAACCCTTCATTAATCTACCTACCACTGGAGAATTGCGCCAAGATGAATGAAATCGTCTGGTAGGAAAAAGATTTAGAGAGTCGTCATTGAAGTGAAGAGGCAAAGTCCATCCTAGTCATTTTAGGTCTTTCCAGTTATGTTCAGATCTAAATAGGTTAGTTCAGGACCACTTCAGTCAGTTTTGGTCTCCTCAGGTCATTCTGGTCCCATCACGGCAATTTAGGTCAGTGATGATACGTTCAGGTCATAATTGCAAAGGCACGTGTCAAAAATCAGTCTTCTCCATGAAATTAATTTTGAAATAAGACAACTCACAGCTTTAAGGCACTTTTAGGTCTCTTTAGGTCAGTACTGATTATGTGAGGTGATGTGTATGGAAAAAAAAGTTCTGTAAAAAAAAAAAAGTGAAAAAGAAAGGTCTGTGAATGTCATTATCTCTGTGTTATGTGGATTTACCTCCTTAAGTGCTAGATGGAGTGGTTAGAGATGAGAGGGTGGGATGGGCTGGGATGGTGGTGAGCAGCGGAACATAAGGGGAACCCATCCTTAGATAAATGGGTGTCGTAAGTTGGCTGGGATGCGTGTGGCGAGGTTATCTTTCAAATTTTTCCCCAAGATCAACAAAACCAACAAGAATAAGAACAATAACTACAACAACAACAACTACTACTACTACTACGACTACAACAAGGGCATCAGTCAAAAAAAAAAAAAGTACTGTAACAATAGAGAATGCACCTACTTTTCTCGTCTACCTGGCCACTCACGACTTAGGTGGAGCGGGCGGAAAGTGGAGAGGGTGAGGGTACGGTAGGGAGAGATGGGGGGGAGGGAAGGGGAAGTGGCAGGGTTTGAGGGTAGGGTAGGGAGGGTTGGGGGAAGCGGAGGAAAGGGTAGGGTAGGGAGGCAGGAGGAAATTGAGGGGAGGGAAGGTAGAGATGGGAGAGGGGAAAGTGGACAGGTGTGAGGGTAGGGTAGGGAGGGATGGGGGAAATGGAGAGGTTTGAAGGGAGGGGAGGGAGGGAGGGAGGAGGAAGGACGGAGGAGAAGTGGAGGGGTGTGAGGGGGAGGCGGGGGAGGTGGAGGGAAGTAGTGGAACGTGTACAGGAAACCAAGCTAGCAGGAGCAGCAGCGGGTAGGTGGATGACCTCAACTCTGCTCTAGATAGTCAGCCCACAACCTCCCACTTCCACCTCTAATCAGCTCTGTGGAACGCACTCTTTTTAACTCCAATCCAAGCTGGCTACTTGAAATAAACCATGCTGGAACGCACTCCACTAATTCTAACCCCAAACTCACCATACACTAGATAATATCAGCTCTGGAAGGCATTACGTTTTGCTTCAATCCAAATCCACTACTTAACATATATCAGCCCTAGAACGCACTCCATTTAACTCCATTCCAAACTCTTTGCTTGACAGATAACAGCCCTGGAACGCACTCCACTTCACTCCACTCCAAACTCACTGTCTTACAAGCATCATTCCTGGAACGCATTCCATTTTACTGCACTTCAGTACTTGCTACTAAGAAAACTGTGTCCAGTGAAAAGTGGTTCTGTGTTCAGTGTGTCTTTCATCAACTTTGACTCATGCGGAAAAAAAAAAAAAAAAAAAAAAAGTCTCCCGAACGCACACCATTTATCTCCACTCCATACTCACTACGTTTATATCAATCAGTGAATTTATACTTCTGACTCTCTCTTTTTTTATTTTTCATCGTGTTTTCCATGCACAGTCAGCTAATGTAATCAACCCTTCCATCTCTAATAATTTCCTTGGAATATAATCAGTTTAACTCCTTTTCAAGCTTACTAGTTAAGTACAACCGAGTGAATTCAACTACACATTTTATTTTTATTCATCACTCATACAACCTACGAATATCATCACTTCCCTTAAACGCACCCCATTTATCCACACTCCAAACTCACTAATCAGGAAATCTCCATTAGTGAATTTGGTTATGTAGTCGTCTTCACATCCGTCACGTTTTCCTCACACTGCTTTTAAATACGAAGAATAGCACGTACTCTACTTAACGCCACTCCAGACTCACTTAACAAAACAAAGAAAAAATGAAAAAGTAATATTTTTCGGCTTTTTATCCCTGTTTTCATCGCATATCAGCTAATATATTCAATTCCCTGGCACGGATTCAGTCTTCAATTTACTCCTCGTTAATGATAACTACTTCGCATCATAAATTTGTCGGTGAATTAAATAATGTGTTTATTTTGTTACCCAGTTTGATCCCCATATAACCGACTAATGTAATCAGTTCCCTGACACGTAATCTATAAAACTTAACTCACAGTACAGTCATCGCGGTAAGTCTGATAATGTGTTCGTCTTGCTACATTTCACCTTTTCTCATACAACTAATAATGTAATCAAGCCACCAAGCTGTACATTTTACTCTTGGCAAAATCCACTTCCCGACAGAGAGCTCCCGTTAAATTCCCCTGGGTGTTCGTGTTGCTTTTTATCATTCCCCCCTCCCTCTTTTTTTTCCCCTGATACAATCCACCTGGCCAACTCAGCCATAAAAATCATCACCTTTTCAACACCTGTTCACCTAGTGCCACATGCCACATCCATACTTGAAGCAGATTAACCTTACCTTGTTAGACCAGTCATTCAATTTACACTACGCACACCTTAACTCACTGCATATTTTCTGATCGATGCCACGTCATTTATCCATGGCCAGCTACCCAATTCACCTATTCACCAAAGAAAAATAATTATCCTCCATCAACCTGCCTCACCTATCGTTAAATCTACCCACATTCATCTACTGTACCAACACCCGTCGTCTACCTACCCTACCCCTTGTTAAATCTATCCACAGTCACGTACCATCCCATCTCTTGTTGAATTTACCCAGTCACCCTATCCTACCCCTCGCTAAATTCTCCTCACAGCAAAACACTCTCCTGCTACCTACCTCACCCCTTGTTAACTTTATCCACACATACCTATCCTCCTCCTGCTCACTCCATTCGTTGCAAACTTTACCTAAAATCATCAACTCTCCATCTACCTTACCCCTGTTAACTTTTCCCACAATCGGTTATTCTTCTGCTTTCCTCATTATTTTTCTTCTCACCATATCTACCCACCCCCTTCCACTACCCACCCACCACTACTCATCTCACACCCACGAATACCCACCACCACCTAACCCACAAACTCACACCTACCCATCCACCCTTCAGTCACATACCTCCCCTAGTCACCCACCTACCCACCATGTACCACTACCTATTCCATTTTATGAACTCCCTCCCCACCTACTCACCACTTACCACAACCAACTTCCAGCCACTACCCCCTCCCACCACCCACTCCCCACCCACCATTACCTATCCCACTCCATCCTTTATCTTCCCTCTCCACCTACCTTCCATTTCCCACCCACCAACCTCCAACCTCTACCCCACCCCACCTACCCACCACTTGCCACTATCCACCCCACATCCACTTACCCACCCCCATCCCTTATCTCCCTCCCCACCCACCCTCCGTCCCATCCCCTCATCTCTCTCTCTCTCTCTCTCTCTCTCTCAACTCCCAGCCATTCCCCATCTGCCACCCATCCACACCAGCCTCCCTCTCCCCCTCCCCTCAGTCCTGCATTCTTTCCCCCTCCGCCAACCTGCGCCTCAACCCACTACCCTCCTCTCGCTCCCTCAGTGACCCACTCACATTCCCTCTCGCTTCCTCTCCTCCATTTTTTCTCTCCACTCTCCTCCTCCTCTCCTTCTCTCCCCTTCTCTCCACGCTTTCCTTTCCTCTTATATTCCACGCCTCTTTCTCCTGCTTTTCTTCTCTCCATCATCCCTTCGTTTCCCCTTCTTCCTCCTCTTTGCACACCTTGCCGCCTCCTCTTTTCTCATGCCTCACCGATTTTTCTTTTTTCCTCCTCTTCCCTCTGCCTCCTCCTCTTTTCCTCTTCACCCCTCTGCCTTCTCCTCCTTCTCCCCTCCTCTCATGACCTACTTATCATTATCTCCTCTTATTCCCCACCCTTCCTCATCTTTTTTCCCCACCTCTTCTTCTTCTCCACTCCCCAGCCACCGCCACCTTCTCCTCCTCTTCCTCTTCTCTCCACTGCTCAGTCTCCTCTTTCCTTTCTCCCCCTCTTCCCTTCTCCCACTTACCTACTACCTCCCGCACCACCACCTCAGCATTACGTCACTATTTACCTTCCGCACGATCAACCATTTTTTCCTACTCCCTTCCAGAGTCGTAATATGTTCTTAGGTGGTTCTTCAGCACTTCTTCGTTATTAGTTTTATTTTATGCATATGACGCATTTGCCTACATAACACGCTCGCCTATATGACACGTTCTTCTATAGATTTAAGCAAATTCTATTAATATTAACCCTTTCAATAAAATGGCTTTTTTCAGTTCATTTGTGTTTATTCTCAAATGTTCGACAAGCCTATCCCAAAGCAAAAAATAATAATAATAATAATAATAATAATGACAACAACAATTATAATAATAATAATAATAATAATAATAATAATAATAATAATAAAAATAATAAACTTGGAAACAGTAGGGACAAAAGCAGAAAATATGTCACTGGATAAAAAGAGGTTAAACAACTAACGATTCTTAGCACAAATAGCAATTATTTCTGTCTTTAACAAGCTGAGTAATTTTAGTCATGTGCCAGAAGAGATGAAACATAAATTATTGGAGAAAACTTGTCATTACCCTGTCAGATAATTAACCTTTATTCGCCAAAAGCGTGCCAAATTATAAGCGAATGAACTGCTGATTAAGATGGTTAGAGGTGATTCATGAAGCCTCTTAACGTTGAACACTTAACCATGCTGTAATTTCGTTCCATTTAAGTCATCATCGGTGGATAATACATTGGATAATAAAGCTGAGGGAAGTGAATGATTAGGAGGGGTTATTTGAGTGAACCAGCGTAGGTATTTTGTTATTATTGCTTCTTAGAGTAAAATGTTGTCTTAGATTTTATTTACGTCGTTCGAGGAGGTTCTATATAACTTCATTTTAGTGGCTAGAAAACCCGAATCAGATGATGGGGGGAGTGGATGGAGAGAAAGAGAAGAGAGGAAGAAGGTGTCAGAGGATGGGGGAGGGGGTGGAGAGAAAGAGAAGAGAGGAAGAGGGTAGGGGAAGGGGTGGTGAGAAGGAGGAGAGGAAGGAGATAGGGGAGGAGGTGGAGAGAAAGGGAGGAGAGGAAGAGAGTGGGAGGGAGGGGAGAAGAAAAAGACAGGAGGTTTTCCAGCCATATATTGCCACTAAGGGAAGTTGGCTGGTCGTCTACCCCTTCACCTCAAATGGATTAGCTTTTACCTAGACGATACTGCTCATCCTATAACAGTGGCTCTTAATATCACTACTGTGCTGACGTCTTTTGCAATTTCCTTTTGTTAGATACCAGAATAAAATGACTGTTAGATTTAGGAGAGAACCTTCCTGTTGGCGAAGTTGCTGTTGTTGCTGTGGCCCCAAGCTCATGTGAAATGTAAACCCAGTGGACTGCAGGGCTAAGTTTCTCTCCTCCTCCTGCAGTCTGCCATGCTCCTTTCGGGGGACAAGGAAGTAGCTGAGGGACGTTTGTGTAACCAGGCAATGGAGCCGCCTGGTTATATCGTTGCCACCACATGAAGGCGTCCCTCTCCAGCAGCACTTATGAGCTCAGAAAAGGTCTGTAATTATTTAACTTGATATCCCAATGTGATTTTTTAATTTTATTTTTATTTTTTTTTCAGGAGAGAAGACTCGTACGTAGGGCGTCAAAAAATCCATAACCGGTTCAGAGTGACTGGTCTTATTTTTTTTTTAACCCTTGGGATCCTAGGAAGTATTTTTTTTATTTCCCAAAGAGGAAATGGTTTGTGTGTGTGTGTGTGTGTGTGTGTGTGTGTGTGTGTGTGTGTGTGTGTGTGTGTGTGTGTGTGTGTGTGTGTGTGTGTGTGTGTGTGTGTGTGTGTGTGTGTGTGTGTTTGTGTGTTTTACCAATTCTTGTGGCCATGTCCTCACTTTATGTCTTGGCTGACTTGTCTGAAAATTACTGTGCATATAGCTGGGTCTGGTATCACACTCTTCTCAGATTTTTGGCTTAACTTTAATGATGATTTTAATGGCTAGAAAAAAAAAAAAAAAAAAGCAAAATGACGGCTCCTAACTACCAAAGGATGGGCACAGAACCATCAGAAGCCAAAATAACCATCTGAATAAGGGCATGTTTGAATATACGACTTAAAATGAGTTACGGTACGGGCCAAAATCAATTCAAACGTGCCCCGTAGCATTGTTTGTTATGCCATTCTTTCCCTATGAGCCAGAAATACATGGAATTACGAGTATTGTAGTTACATGTAAGATATAAACTGTGGAATATGTCACTCTTTTTGCTCGTAAATATCCCCTTTTTTTTGTGTTTTATCACCATCTTTGAAACGATATTATTCAGCTAATAAAGAATATTTAAAGGGATTAATAGACACTGGTTCTATCTTTTTCACTGCGAATGGCTTCACGAAAAATATCATCTGAAGGTAAGACATTAACCAAAAAAAAAAAAAAAAAAAAAAAAAAAAAAAAAACTGAAGGGATGCACTTCAGTACGAGTATTTCCTCTTCCTTGGTTGTTAAATTTTTGGTAGCTCCATGAATAAAGGTCAAAATATTAGGCAAAAAATCTCATATACACCTGAAGTTCAAGAAAATCTATGAATATGGAAACAGGGCTTATATTCCTGTAGGAGTAGGAAGACTTTCAAACACCTTTTTCTCAGCGATTTGTCTTGAGTATTAATTATATTACACCTCAGTATTACCTGAAATAACAGTTATCTCTTCTTCCGTACCAGAATAGATGGTAGAATTCATATACAAGTGAAATATTATCGTATCATTAGAAAGATTGAAAATAGTCACGATGAAGTGCAAAGGAGTCGCCAGGAAGAGTCTACGACCTCTTGTGACTGTGTTGACGAATTGAGGTTTGCAGGGAAGAGGGTTTCCACTAGGTAAACATCCTCGGCCCCGAAGCCTGAGAGAGTGAGAGAGAGAGAGAGAGAGAGAGAGAGAGTGACCATAAACATCAGAATTTACTCGTTGAATTAGATGACTCTCTTTATTACCTTATTCTTGCTACCTCCAGGCGATTTTATTCAGCTTAAGAGAGGCTTTTCCAACTAAAGGAATTTCATATGGCCTAAATTAACACCTTCGTTGTTTGAGGTTAATAGAATCGATGAATAAATCCGTCTGGTGCAAGATTTATGAGAAAAATACGTACTTTAAATGAAGGGGTTACGTCATTGGTGTGTAGCTTTACTTTCGCCCTTCTCTGCCCAGCTTATCTCTAGTGTCATCTTTATCCCACTTATACCTTCTACTATCCTGCCACATTCCCATCTATGCCAATGGTTCTACTAATCCAAAATATTATATGCTGCTCTTCTACTTTATCCTCCTTCATTGGTTTTCCTAAATTGCCTATTCTTCTTCCATCCCTTAATCTTCAGGTACTTTCCACAGATCCATTCTTGAGCTGCCAGTCCAACTTCCTTCCTTGCACGGATTATCCTGATTTAAGCTCCGGTCTTTGTAATTCACGTGGATCAGCGCTGCTCTCCCTTCCTGCTCTACACTATTACTTTTTCCAGTGAGCAGTGTAAGTCTTTTCTTCTCGGCCCCTGTTCAACCTCAGCCCTATACTCCAGATCATTACTCATTCTTTAATAATTTCTCTTGAGCTCCCACTTCCATCTTTCCCCTTCTGCTATGTTCATTTTTCACTCCATTCGCATCTCCCCACACTGAATCAAAACTACGATTCTGATTTTCACCTTGCCTCTTTTCTTTCCACCTTCTTCTCCTCAGTCTTCTATCTCTCTGAAAATCATAATCTTTGTCCCAAACTTCGTTCATCCAACCCCCCTCCCTCTTCACTGCAATTTTCCCTCCTCCAAACTCCTTTTCCCCAATCACTTCTCCATTTTCCTGCAAATCCCCTTCCCCATTCCCTTCTTCGCAGTCATTTTTCTTGCCCTTTTTTTCCTTCTTTTTTATCTTCTTGCATCTTCTTCCTTCTGTGCCCCCTTCTTCTCCTCTCTCTCTTCTCTCTCCTGGTGCCCTTCTCCTCCTCCTCCTCCACCTGCTTATATTTCTTCTTCCTCTTCCATATCCATTCCTTTCATAAGTGGCCAAACATGGAACGATCTCAAGTCCAGTATCTTTTCCTCGCCTTCACCCAGTACTCCTCCTGACCTTGAACTGGAACCTCTCACCAACTGACAAGTATCTTACAAGGAATCTTTCACCGCAAAAGGATAACGAAGCTACGAGGGAAGTCACAACACATCCACCCGATATTGGCAGTAGCTCAGATTTCACCTAAAGTTGACTATTTTCTTTTGCATTTGGCTGGTTAACATTCTTTAGCAAGTTATTTATGCAGAGTATTGCGATAATGGAAGGATTTAACACAGAAGAGAACAGTATGATATAATAAACAAAATCAGTAGCTTAGGAAAGGGCGATAGGGAGCTTCCTTATCCGAGAAGAGAGCGGTTCCGGGTCTCATTGACTTGTACTAATAACTCCTGTCTCCTTATCACTTCTCGGATCGTGGTCGTCTCATTCTTAAAGCCATACCATCTCTCTCTCTCTCTCTCTCTCTCTCTCTCTCTCTCTCTCTCTCTCTCTCTCTCTCTCTCTCTCTCTCAGGAGGAAAAATGTTGGTGATGTGAGAGGAGGCTAGCTTCACGATACCCATCACATTGCTGCCAACCATCTATAGTCACTTTCTAGAGAACTATACCACAGCACTCACACACTTCACACTGCCACACTTACACACCCTTCACACGAGCACACCTACACAAACCTCACACTGCCACACTTACACCTCTCACTGTCACACCTCCACACACCTATCTTTGCCATACACACATCTCACACTGCCACACCACACACCTCATACTGCCACAATTACACACACTGCACACTAGCACATCTACACAAACCTCACCCTGCCACACTTACATCTCACACTGCCACGCCTACACACATACTCTACTTCAGACTGTCACATACACAAATACTTTACACTGCCACAACTACAACTCACCAGACAATAACATCTATCAAACTGCCACACCTCACACATAACTCATGCTGCAACCACACTTCACACTGCCACACCTCACAAATAACTCATACTGCAACCACACTTCACGCTGCAACACTAAACCGCACGCAGTTATACTGACACACAACTTCACACAAAGGACAACATGAGTTAAGGTAAAATCCTGCAAAGGTAAACACACACACACACACACACACACACACACACACACACACACACACACACACACACACACACACACACACACACACAAGAAACAATGGGATTAAGCATGGAAAACGATGATTTGTATGTGAATGTGTGTGTATGTGTGTGTGTGTGTGTGTGTGTGTGTGTGAGAGAGAGAGAGAGAGAGAGAGAGAGAGAGAGAGAGAGAGAATGTGAGGATGAGTAGGGCAGGTTCCACGCGACTGTAGGTGGTGAACTGGACTGCCAAGGTCGTCACTAGGTGAGACGTAAACACAGGCAGGAGGAAAACAGGCCAGGGCATAGGGCTGTTCCAGAGGAGGCTTCGTAACACCTCTTCCTTAGCGATTTATATTGTATGACACCTTAACATCACGGTCTCTGCTCTTTATGTAGGTTTTATACTAACATTATTCGCAGGGAGAATACAGAGGGGGAAACTAAGGTGTAATCTGCTGGCTAAATCACTAGAGAAATTTCCTAAGGGAACCTGAGAGTGAGGTGATCAGGAGCAGATGATAAGGGAGTCCAAGAGCCCCATTCCAGGTG
Organism: Coenobita brevimanus; assembly: GCF_032717465.1. Lineage (NCBI taxonomy): Eukaryota > Metazoa > Arthropoda > Malacostraca > Decapoda > Coenobitidae > Coenobita > Coenobita brevimanus. The sequence continues at coordinate 4,130,135 of NC_136981.1, forward strand.
TCAAAATAAGCATCTTAGCACCTCTTCCTATGCGATTTGGTTTACATATGTTTGATGTTCTCTTAAAGGCCAGTTATATCTCCTTAATGTCGGTATAATTCGCATCGGTAACATGCAAAGGGATACTGACATAAAAAATAAATTGCCAAGGAAAAGACGTTACGATAACTCCAAAACTTCCTTGAATACAAATCCAAGAATGAGATGGAGGGAAATTGTAAATGTATGAGAGGGTAGTGTGTGGTGGGAAGATGTATCGTTAATGAACACGGGGCCATCCCTCACAAGATGCAGAGAGAGAGAGAGAGAGAGAGAGAGAGAGAGAGAGGTTTAGAAAGGCGGATAGAGACGGTACGATAGCAGTGGTCAGGGTGTAAAGGCTGGAAATTGGTGAGTCGTTGGGTAGGTATGCAGAACAGGTATTGTGTGTGTGTGTGTGTGTGTGTGTGTGTGCACGACTCCCTCTCAACCCCACATGACCTGGCTCATGGGGGCTATCTTTATGCTGACGTCACCACCTCTTCGTCATCAATCAACATCATCCCCTCCACATTTCCCTCGACCACTTCTCCATCATTATCCACCACCATTCTCTTCAGCACTCCCTCCACCACCCCCACTAACCACATCTCCACCGTTAATAACCATCAACCCCTCCACCACCATCGCTCACCACCTCTCCATCACGTCACCATCATCAACTCTGTCACTCCCTTCACCCTCACTCACCACAACATTACTTGTCACGATCATTCCCTCCACAACCTCACTACCATCAGTCACCATCATCCCATGTAGCCTCCTCTCTCATTCATTCCTCCCCTCTACCACCACCACCACTGCCACTCGATCACCATTCCATCAATCACTATCCCTCAACCAAAATGATTCACTCACCACTTTTCCACTAGTAATCATTCACTATTTCCTCACCATAACTCACTCACCACCCTCAGCGTCATCAGTCCTCAGGAACTCTTTCATCAACATTTCTTCCACTTCCCTTCCGCTAAAAGCCAATCATTAATTCTCCACCATCAGTCAATCAACTATCATTCTCTCCACCACTCAGTCTCTATCTCCTTCCACCACCACTCACTTCCCACCCACATCACCACTCTTCCACAATCATCACCAAGCCTTGTAAATTCCCACCCTACGTGCCACCACCCTGAACAAGCACCCAGTCTGTATCAGTGATCTGTGCACCAACACCTCTCATCTCAGGCTAGTCAACATCGATTGCCATTATCTACCCACTCACTCGTTCGCTGTTTTCCCGGCAATTTTGCACACATCTCCCAGAGCCAGAAACCACCCTTAAACAACAACTACTACCCCGTGTAACCATCCTGCTCCACCGCCTGACATCAACTGCCCATCTCGCCGCAGGTCCTGCCTCGTTCCAACACACAGCGCATCAAATTAGCTGCCAACACGTCCTACCAGCCCAACACACGAGGGAGTCTGCATGTTTGTAAAATTGTTGAAGTATATATCTACCTACCTATCCATCCATCTATGTACCTAGCCATCTCTCTTTATTTATTACAAGTGGTACTTTGCAGTGAACTAGTAACAAGATGTTGATTATGTAATTCTGCTTCGAAAATTGTTCATATTCCACTGCACTAGTTCTTACACGCAATACAACCAATTCTACCAAGTAAAGAGAGAGAGAAAAATATAGCAAACCAAACAGCAGAGGATGCCGGCCTTGCGGTAAGCACTAAGCATCACTCACTAGGTCACTGGGCTCACTCACCTTCTCCCGCTTTCAGCTCCGCCTCGGGGTTGCTCTGGCCGGGACTCGGGGCGCTGTGCTGTTCCGATATCACTAAATCCGACACGAGAGCGAGCACCAGCAACGCTAACGCTTTCGTAACCATCTTGACACTGACGTCTCTTCTTCCTCCATCCTCAGACCCCGACCTAGGAGCACCTTGGCCCCGCCTCCCCGCCACTCGCCTAGACCAATCATCTCTCCCACCGACATCAGGTAAGCGACCCCCTTGGCCAATCAGATTTGAAAGTGAGGGTGACTAAAGTAAAACCAGTTGTGGCTTGAAAATACGGGGGCAATTGATGGCTATTGTCTTTGTGGGTTCGTCGTTTGGGGAGCATTGTTTGTGTGTTGTGATGTGGGTTTCTGATTTATCTAAATATATGTGAACAAACAAGCAAAAACATTCGGGTAGAGAAACAAACTGACGCCGCAAACAAACATGATCACACAGACTAATATGCTAAACACACACACACACACACACACACACACACACACACACACACACACACACACACACACACACACACACACACACACACACAGAATCAACACGAAATTTGTGCGTATGTGTGTGTGGGCGTTCAAACATTTATGCAAATGAAGACAAGACTATGATAACTCTAGAAGGAACTTTAATAATCTAAAAAAAACAACTATCTAATCTGGTCCGTGATAACTAGAATAGAAGTTAGAGGCTTAGAATTAAAAATAGTATTCTAAGTGGGTTTCGACATTCCGAGCACCTCTTCCTTAGCGATTTATTTGCCACATTACATCCCGATTGCGTCGTGTGTGTTACTGATGGAAATTATATTGACCTTAAATGCACTGAATTAAGGCACAGGTGAATATTCAGGTATAAAATGAAAAATAAATCGCTAAGGAAGAGGTGTTAAGTAGCCTCCCATGCCACTTAGAAATGGGGCAGAAAAGTCATTTTCTAAGTGATATATTCTAAGTGACTATTCTAAGTAACACATGTTCCTTGGCGATTTATTTGCTTATTACATCTTAACATTCCTTTCAGAGGAGTTTATATAGTTTTTAAAATATCCATCAATTACGAATAACCAGATACCGAGGTGTAAGGCAGGATAAGTAGGTTAGGAAAGGGTGTTACGAACTTCCCAAAGTCACTAATGCCTATCGACTGCACGGGGGTCACTTAGGCAGAAATTCGTTTTTACTGTGTCTTAATTTTCCTTGAGAGAGAGAGAGAGAGAGAGAGTACTGGGGTTATTACTGCAAATTAGTGAGCGAGGGACAGAATACAAGGGATGAGGAGAGGGAGGCTGGGAGGGATGAGAGGGAGAGGGAAGGGAGGGGAGGAAACTGAGGGGAGGAAGGGAGAGACTAGAGGGGAAGAGGGAGAAGACTGGAGAAACTGAAGGGAGGGGAGGAAGGATGAAAAAAGGGGATCAGGGGAGCTGGAGGAGAGGAGAGAGAGGGGAGGGGAAGGAAAGGGGAGAAGTGGGTAGTAAAAATGGGTAGGAGAGAGAAGGGAGGGACGAGAGGAGGGGAAGGACAAGAGAAGGGGAGTAAGGAGAGGGGAGAGGAGAGGAAGAGTGATTCAGATTCAGGGAGGGAGGGGAAGGGAAGGAGGAGAGGAGGGAAGCAGGGGAAGGAGGGGAGAGGGAAGGTATCAGAGAGGGTGATGATCAGGATGAGACCGGCTGACCATGAAGATAACACCTACCAAACTCCTCCTCCTCTTCCTCCTCCTCTTCCTCCTTCTCCTCCTCCTTCTCCTCCTCTTCCTCCTCCTCCTCCTTCTCCTCCTCCTTCTTCCCCTCTCCTCCTCCTCTTCCTTGTATATTTTCCTTAGTTTCCCTTTCATATTGCTTCCCTATTTTCCTTGAGCTGCGTCTCTTACTACTCTCAGATTGAACCTTATTCTCTTCGATTTGGGAGATTCCGTAAAACATCTTTCTCAGGGAATTATTTTTCTTGATACACTTAATAATCTTTTCTATGCTACTCATGCCAATCAAGTCGATAATGATGCAGATTACTCTATCAAGAGAGAGAGAGAGAGAGAGAGAGAGAGTTAAATACCGTACGTAAAGGGATTGTTGAGGACAAACTGCATGGAAGTCTGCCATGCCAAACATAATTTCTCTCTCTGTCTCTGTCTGTCTGTCTGTCTGTCTGTCTGTCTCGTTATCATATGTTCACTATTTCCCCAGTTTATAAGTCATTTTCCTCCCTTGTCTTTTCTTACTGATCAACCTAAATCGAACCTGACCTCATTCTGCACATTGCCAATTCACACCCCTTCAGTTCGAGGGCGTATTTATTTATTTATTCTTGATGCCTCCAGACGATTTTATTCAGCTTGTGAGATCCGCCACTCGTGCTAAACAGGTTACCAATAATCTCCATCAACTGCTTCACTCATCACTACATTATTCCTCCATTAAAGTGAATGAAAAGTATAATCTCAGTAGACTCCTCCTTATCTGAATAAAATCGTCTTAAGAAAGCAAGAATAAGACGTCTTCAACCTGCCTAAGTTCTCTCCTGGAATTAAGTAACTTGTCTTCAGGTCGCAATTAGTGCATAAAAGACTAATGAGATTGATAATATATGCCTATTTACCTGCATATGTATATTTTTTTATTAACTAATCCAATCTTGAAGGTGTCCATTCTTATCCATGATCTCTTGCCCTTGGTCAGTATCATCTCTCCTGCCTTGACAGATTTTATTTCAACATTTTTTTTCTCGTTCGCATCTCTTACCTTGACGGTTTTTTTCTATTTCTTTTCGTTTCCATCAGCCACATAATACAGTCATTTTTTTGTATAATTCATAGTTACAAAGGAACACTCATCGCTGTCAATTTATTACGGGTAATATTAAAGGTATTTGGTTCAAGTGGGGTGCATCTTCCAGGCCAAGTCTCTTCTTGTGGTAGATTTGGGGTATTTTTTCTGGAATTAACATTGGCAAGAATCTGTTCGAATTGAAACTTTTTGCACGGTCCAGAATTATTGAGTTCCATTGGTCTGTCTATCTACTTTTATGTTCTGGTTTATGTCTAAGTCTATCGTCTGTCTGTCTGTATGTCTTCATCTATTTATTTTTTTTACTTGTTTATTTGTGTTTTTACTCATACACCCTTTTAAATTATTATTATCGTTTTCGTTTGCATAAGCTGATTACATACTGCACATATATCTAAGGAAATATTGTAGTTCGTTTTATCTGTTTTGCATTTATCCGGAGTTACTATCTTGCACAGTTGTAATCGAGTTAGGCACTTACATAAACATTACTCAGGTGCAGTATTTATAAAGGACCTTCAATTTCAACAATAAACGTTCATCATTGCAGTAAACTCTTATCTAAATTTGTTTGGTTTTCCTGTCTATTTTCACGTTCATATTCTCTCTAGCACAGTCGTAAAATATTTCGTAACAGGATTATACTCCTTTAACTTGGCCCAGATTTTCGTCCATTTGAAACTAATTTTTGGCAACTGTATTATACTCCATTTACCTTACTTGGCGCAGAGTTTCGTGTTTCTAAGGCTAATTTTACGAGGCTCAGTGGCAGAAAAACACAGTGCTAAGCCTTTACATCCGTCCCATAGCAATTTTCGTCCCTAACACCTTATTCTAACCTCTTTTCATAGCATAGCATTGAAGATGAAGGGAGGACAATTTTAGGCCAAGTTAAAGTAAAAGTAGTATACGAGTAGTTAAGACGAAAGCAAAAACAAATGCCACAAAGCCTTTATGGTTGTAGCCAGAGACATTTTGGCCTTAACATCTTTTCCTAAGTGATTTATTTTGCATACTACACTTTACTGTCCTGTTCTGTTTTATATACACAGCCTTCTAATATGGCCATACTCTGCATACATAGCGTACACTAGGATGTTAATTGTCCATATTAAAAAAAAAATAAATCGCTAAAGAATAGGTGTTACGGAGCCTCCTTCACGGACGAGAATAAGGACCTTTGGCACCTCTTTGGCGATTGTCTTGCACCGTACCCAGGACACGACCCTGAACTTGGGTATCACATTCTCGACTCTGTCCTCAGGTCCTGCTCACATTTTTCCCCCTTGTTATAAACATATAAAGCCGTGAATCACAAGGGATGACGCAGGAAAAAGAGGAAAGATGTTGGCTTCTACACACACTTAGGAATAAACACGTGAGCATTCCCGTATAGTGCATCGGTAACCTCCCTCTGGTTATGGCGTCGTAAACAAAACCTATGATAGAAGGCATTAATGAGGGACGCACCCCCCCACCCCACTGACGAGTCGACAGGTACTCTCAAGACAGTTTACCGGAGGCTTAAGATTAGTAGACAAAGACCTAAGCCACGCCGCCACCTCCTATTTTTTGGTCTCGTTCCCCATTGCTCTGTCTGTTCTAATTTTTTAAATTTAAGTTTTTGTGTGTTCCCGTAGGCTTTAGATGAAATGGGAAAATACCTGTACCTGTTTTCCTGCTTGAGCAAAAATCCTTCTTTCGTCCTTCCATTTTGCTACTCCACACCACTCGCGGACGCCTTCATGTGATGACACTGATATAACCTGACGGTTCAACTGCCAGGTTATACAAACATCTTTTATCTACTTTCCGATCACTTAAAAGGAGAATGACGACTGCAAGAGTGGGGCAACTGTAGCCTGTAGTCCACTGGGTTCGCATTTCGGATGAACCTTGGGTCACAACAACCATAACTACTACTACTACTACTACCATTGGCTAATTCCTGCCCCCACTCCCTCCGCCCCCTCGCCCCACTCTCTCCGCCAGTAGAGGGGGTCACAGTGTCCAAGATATCAGGTCAGCTTGGTCACCTCGTTTTCCCTCAGAGTTGACCTGATCTAGAGCACCTAATTCTTTATATAGCTCGCTTTACTAGAGGCATCGATTTAACAACAACCCTGAAGTGAGACCTTAATTTCTCTACCGGTTACCGGACACGCCTCAGTAAGTTTACTGTAACATCAGGAGAAACTAATTTTTGTATTTTAGACATTCTTACGTCTAAGAAATAAGTGAATAAATGAATAAAAAATTAATAAATATGTATATATATGTTTATATGCACTTATACAAAGATATCCATCCAGCCACAGCCAGACGCCATAATCTGGTATGGGGTGGCCGTTTAACTTTGAATTAGTTCTTTACGGGGAGGGTCACTAACCCTCCGCCAACACACTTGTTAACGAATGTGTTGGTTATATGGTTACCACAGAGCATTGTGAATGGTGTCCTGGCTTACAGGAAACCATCTGGCTTGTCACTCAATGTAAAGCCACCTAAGAAAAGTACGAAAAAGTGAGAGGAAAGATTAAATAAATAGGAAGAGAAGAGGGTAGACACAGAAAAAGAATGATAAAGGTGACGGAGGAAGTAGGCAGCACTACGTCAAGTGAGTGGATGATGGTCACCATCACCTACAACAGTACAAAGATATACATTTATTTATTTATTTATCTGTTTATTTATATATTCGTTTATGTATTTATGTATATATTCTTGCTTAAACTTTTGCTACACAAGTTAGTAAAGAAACCTGTTGTTTATATGTGATGCAAAGTTGCCCCTACCACTTAGCGTGTAACAATGTTTTTGTTTTTTGTTTTTTTTATACTTAAGGACGGGTACCATCATGTATACACTCAATATGCGACAGGATCAGTACATTTAACCATCTTCTCGTCGTTCTAACTCAACCCCACTGTTATTTAATGAACTGTATAGCATCCGAAAAAAAAAGGAGAAACAGTAACATAAAAAAAGAAGCAGATCCATCCACTCATCACTGAAGCCTTTGATATCGTCATATATTGTAATTTCACGCTAATATGAAGTAACACAAGCAGTGACAAAATCAGTAATAAAACTAATTCTTAAAACCGGTTGCAGCTACTTCCAGATTAAAACTCTTTAAGATGCATAGGCGGTCGTAGTTAAGAGCATAAGAGCATTCAAGGGTAGGTGACTGACCTTTGCTTCTTGTGGCAGTATAGAGAATCTTAATTTTTTTTCTCTCTCTCTCACTCCCCCTTTTTTTTTTTTAAGGATTCAAACCAGTACGTACCACACGACCTTCGCTCTGGCTGGCACCTCTGACAACTTGCTCATCAGGCAATAGGGAAAAAAAATAATACTTGGTTACGCACTGCCACTTTACACCGCCCCCACCTGGTACCATCCCTACTGGCCACTCCGATCCGTCCCACACGCCATGTATCGTAGTGGAGAGGGCATAGGGGGATTCGTGGCTTCTCCTCACTGGGATATACTTTGCATTAATCATCTTGGCATCATTTGCTTGTATTCATCGTTTCAGTATCTACACGTTTTCCATCAACAACGTAGTGTGGTATAAAGCTATAATATTCAGAATTAATCAGTTATTTAATCTGTGCATGTTCAGTATGCAATGGACTGATCGATGTAAAAGTCAAAAGAAATCGCAGGTGAGTTACGTATACCCCACACCAACAAACTTATCCTCAGAACCGCACCCTACCACTCACTGCCAGAGATTCATGGTAAGTCATTGTAAAAGCGAACAAATATGGCTGAATGTGTGAGCTAAATAATGAAAAAAATACGTATTACCTGAACGGGAAGATCACCAAACTGGAAGCAAAACACAGAGAGAGGTTGTCTGGAGAAGAGAACAGACGTCTCCACTGAGTTATATCCGCGTATACAGTGAAATAGGCAGTCTTCTGGTGCAACACTTACAAATTTCAGTAGCAGTGTACAAAAGGAAGATCAGGGGGAGTAAATTATTCCTGTTGTCACTTTGGAAATGGTGAGTGTGATGCCCAAGTCGTTTATGGGGAGAACTAAAGTGCAGCAGAGCCTTGCTAATGGCTGTTTTTACTGTACTCTTTTTACTCTAACTTTGCCCACATATTCGTCTTTCTGCAGCTTAATTTACGTAGCTCAGTGACAGAAAAAGATAATACTACGGCTCTACCTCCTTTTCATAGCATTTTTTCGTGGCTAGCAACATACTCAAGGGCTAAGGTATTCCCACAACTATGCATTCATGATGGAGGGATGACAACTTTAGGCCAAGTTAGTGTAAAAAGAGTACCCTGGTATACATGTCCGTTATTGTCATCATACCTATTATACTTCATTAATTTGTAGTACCTGTAAACGTTTACTATAATATATGTAGTGGACAGCACCTTAACTGCTTACGGGATTCGTTCGTTCGTTTTAAGATATCCTTCACCTGTAATGAAGGCCGGGCCATGCATTAGCCCGGTAATTCCTTTGTTTTGCTAATAAAAAAGATGGTGTCGGAAGTAACTGTTATGGTCTTGTTTCCTCATGACAGGTAGTAAAGGAGTCGGTGAAAGGGTTAATGGCTCCAGTTACCTGCCAAATTAGAGTGATTAACTTCTATAAGGAACTGATAATGGCTGTGGGCACCTATTACACACACACACACACACACACACACACACACACACACACACACACACTAATTTCCTGAACTCCTATCAACACCGCTCGTATGAGTTGTGCAGAACTGTCTAGCAAAAATTAACAGTTTTATTTTACTTAGCTTATTTACCCCTCATTTCAAGCCCCAACACTCCGGGGGTCGTTGTCGCTGAAGACCGAGCAAGAAGAGTAGATGAGAGCAAAAAGATGCAAAGACACATATTTGGGCAAAAATTATCATACTGTGTACAGATACCAACACAGGAAATACGATACTACATAATAATAATAATGATGATGATGATGATAATAATAATAATAATAATAATAATAATAATAATAATAATAATAATAATAACAACAATAATAATAATAATAATAAATATTTTTTCTCGTTCTTTTTAATTTAGTCTCCCACACTATCCCACACACCTTCAACAAGAGAAAACGAAAATAGGAAACTCCTGTATTTTGGGGTACCTGATAGGTGACTACAGTATTTACTGCGATATTAGTACTACCTTACACAGAGCAAGAATAATTACGATGTAAAGTAAGTCTAACTATACAGACCAGCAGGGTGAAGTTGTATTAATCACCACTAAAATAATACACGAATAAATAAATAAATAAACTGATAAATATACATACTGTACACCTTGGATTAGCAACGTCACTATTTGTTAGTTACTTATTTCTGTATCGGATTCGTGGTTCATTCACTTCCCCTGAAGCCAAGGGTGTGTAACTTGAGCGTGCGTGGGGATTGGTTAGATGATGTGGTGAGATGCGTGTGTGTGATGCGTGTGTGTGATGCGCGTAGGTGAGGTGTCGGAGGTGAGGCGTGGGTAAGGTGGGTGACGAAAGTACGGGTTAGTCGTGTGTGTGTGTGTGTGTGTGTGTGTGTGTGTGTGTGTGTGTGATGTGCAAGTGGGTAAAGTGGATGAGGTTGATGTGGGTGGGGTGCATGTGGGTAAGATGGGCTCGGTATGTGTGGGTAAGGTGGGTTAGGTGTGTGGGTAAGGTGGGTTAGGTGTGTGTGGGTAAAGTGGGTTAGGTGTGTGTGAGTAAGGTGGGTTAGGTGTGTGGGTAAGGTGGGTTAGGTGTGTGTGGGTAAGGTGGGTTAGGTGTGTGTGTGGGTAAGGTGGGTTAGATGTGTTTGGGTAAAGTGGGTTAGGTGTGTGTGGGTAAGGTGGGTGAGGTGTGTCGGGGAGAGTACAAGTGGGCTGGAAGACAAACCATTTTCACCCTCTGTCACATCCTACTACTTACCTATGCGATGTGATGCGATGTGATGAGATCCCATTCTAAATCTACTTTCATTCGAGGGAACTGTGACCTCCCACGGCTTCAACACTAGGTCATGGTTGGGTAAAATTCGAAAAGCCGTAGTTATGACCAATGAAAAGGTATCCTTGGGTCACTAATTAAATCGACACCCCGTCTAATTACACGATCAAATTAACTGACAGGGGTTAGGGATCAGTGTAGCTAAAACAAATGCACAATGGAAGTAATCCCTTCTCAACAGCACTTTTTCCTGTTAAACTTTCATTTAGCCATTGTTTTTCACAAAATTGGTGCTAGCTAAATTAATCTCACTTTATCTAATCACTATTTCACCATTCAATCACTTTTCACATTCACTAATTCCTTTTCAGTGAGCTCCTTTACTTTCTTTTCCTTCTGTCATTTCTCTACATCTTAATATCGTCTCGTATGTTATTAATTCTATTCATGTATATACTGAAGTTATTTAGTATCATATAAAAGAATATCAAAATACAGTGTTCAAAGTATATCGCCTAGGAAGACATGCTGGTTGTCTCTTTTGTCAATGAAAATATGACTCACGACCAGTCCAGCGACTCCCCCACACTAGCTCGTTTGGATTATTTGGCTCATCTCATCGCTGAACTCGACTTGACAACCATGGATGTCAGCGCTCTGGAAGAGATACTAAGGGCATCCCTGCACCGCTTGAGTCGAGAAGTAAACGAATCCCATGAAACACTACTGCATCTGCTTCGAGACTGTGGTAGTTTTCCAGACAACGCATTTTTCTTTCTTTTATTTATCATACTTTTTGATTCACCTTCCTCCAATATTTTCCATGTATAGACAGTAGATTTACCTCCGTCAGGGTTCTGCCTGTTCGAGTCAATTAAGGATTCAAAATAACCATACTCAGTAAAGCCGAGTGTTCTTTTTGGCTTCGAACGAGGCTTCGGTAAGAAGCAAGTTAACTCGTAGATTCGAACGTGCCCTCCTTCCCCTTCCCCTTGTGTGTGTGTGTGTGTGTGTGTGTGTGTGTGTGTGTGTGTGTGTGTGTGTGTGTGTGTGTGTGTGTGTGTGTGAGTCGTTTCATATGAGTTACAGATACACACAGTGGCATCATTGTATTTACGTAAAGAAACTTAGAGAAATGTCACACATTTCCTCTCAGCTGTTGCCTCTCTAGTATATCAGTTTAAAGTCGACATCGTTTCCATCAGTGACATACAAGAACAAAAAAATGATAGAAGCAAAATATATCGCAGAGAAAGAGGTGCTACAAAAAAAAACAAAAAAAACACTGCATTATACTAGGAGAACTGAGAGATCTGAAAGTATCCGTAGGAGGTAATGACACTAATTGGTCTGGAGGAAAAAATAGAAAATGCAGTTAGAGAGTATAATTATATGTCAGGTGTCCGGCTTACCTTACACCACCTCCATCACAACTAACCACCCCTCACCACCCTCCCAACTCTCATTAAAAAGCATATTCCTTACACATACTAAACACATTAGATTTAGTCGCAGATTAATGCAGTTAATGTTGTCTCGCGTCACGCACAAATCACAATACCAAACAGTACACCATTGCTGAAAATTATACTTCCATCTAACCTATTATCAGACAGGTGTTATTTAACTTTACGACAGGACCGAAAAGATATTGAGAAGTGTTTGTGACTTTACTGATATGCTGAATTCTTGTCTACCACCGAACTTCTTCAAGGCGTTGGAGAAATTGAGGGTGGAAGGTCATCAACAGTACTTTGCCTGTATAACGAAGGCACTGGATGAGGACATAACATTGCATAAGATATTTTTCATGGCCATTATAAATCTTCTTGTGACACAGCATCGGGAATCGAAATAGAAGGGAAAAAGAAATATTGTATAGTAACTTTATTCACCTCCTCATGGTTAACACAACTCTAGTAATTCATTACAACCAGAGACCTTCACGTGGTGGCACCGATATAACCAGGCTGTTTCGTTGCCGGGTTATACAAACGACCCTCAACTCCCTCCCTGTCCATAGAAAGGAGGATGGTGGAGTACAGGAGAGGGGCAACTTCACCCTGCAGTCCACCAGGTTCACGTTTGGATGAGCCCCACTATAACAATGAGTTGGGTAAGCAGAAAAAATATATATATGAATCAACAGCCAACACACAAAGCCATCCTCTAATATATGTTGATGGCTGCTTAACACCTACATAAACAGTTAAAGTGGCCAAAAATTGCATCTAGTAACAGAACATTATAGGATTATGTGTAAAATGTGTTAGCTGCGAGAAATAAAAAAAATAAATAAATAAATAAACAGTGTTTCCTTTATAATAAGAAGAAAATGGCTGGGATATTTACCTGTCGACTGCACAAGGGTCACTAAATCACATAATCAATTTTTGCTGAGTCTCAATCTTCCCCTGGAATTTAACCCAAGTATCAAGTCTCAGTTTATATCGCTGGGTGAACAGAGAGAAGGGGAACACAAACTGAATCCACCAGTCCAACCGGTGCGAAAAAACTAAGCATCGAAATAACTAAGAAGTGTTTTTGTTTATATATGCATTTATTTATTTTTTCGTTAATTTACTTACTTATTATATATATATTTGGTGTGTTAGAATCGCCACAAAAAATATAATCATCATTGTGCTTACGCTATTATGAGCGATATACCGTAACATCTAGTAGTTTATCCTCTCATGGTCGGAACAGCTCTATACTCCTTTTACTCTAACTTGGCTAAGATTTTTCTCCCTCTGCAGCTTATTCCAATCAGCTTCGTGGTAGAAAAAGACTAACAGTACAGCTCCACATCCTTTACACAGCACTTCCTCGTGACTGGCACCGTATTCTAGTTTTAATCTGTTAAAACTCAGCATTCAATACGGAGAGATGGCGATTTTAGGCCAAGTTAGAGTAAAGCAAGTATAGTTTGCTGTCCCGACTAACACCAAATGATTCTAATACTTACTCATACTAAGGCACATTCTTGACCATTACTAATATTACTTCTAACTCATTTTCACCAGACATTTTCATCGTCAGAGCCACATTTATTTTCTCATCAACACCTAAGCATATTCTCCTATCCTTTGACCCTCTCATGAACGGCACAAGTCTATCTCTCTATTCCAGCTAACCCCACACGAATATATTTACCTGAAGGTGAGATCCTGAGTGTAAGTTTTGCGCCATTAACCTTCTGATGGCCGACACAGGTTTACTCTTCTGCTCCAACTAAAACCAGACGATTTATTCAGCTGAAGGTGTGTAAAAGGGAACCTGAGAGTGTTAATTAAAAACATACAGAACTTAAGTCCTATGTACAGACCAGACGATTTTCATACCAGTCACCAATTATCACAGTATTACGTAGCTAACAAAATATTTCAAAACTCCCGGTTTCGTTCCTCCTGCTTCTGAACAGTCCATTTTGTCCATTCACTGTCATGGTGTATCACATATTTTGCTTATTTATCACATTTATTTATCACATTAATAAAGAAAGGATTCTACTCAACTTAGAAGAGGCTTTTGTAAATGGACATTCACTAAACCTTCAGCATCCCCTTATTACGAAAGATCTTGCCTGACCTACATAAAACAGTTTGGTGCTAGCAAGATAATTAAATCCATCAACTAGAAGACGTCCATTTTTGCTTTATCCAGACGATTCTATTTTGATTGAGAAAAATTGTTCGAACCGGGGGATTTGAATACAGCCATCTCTGATTCTCATCATTCGAAGGATTTTTTTTCAAAGTTGCGAAATGCCATCTGGGGAAAGGAAAATAATAAAGAAATGTTGTCTACTTGGGGCCTTAAAAAAAAAAAAAAAAGATTTCCTTTATTTCAAGGAGTAAATAGGTTGTGCCCTTGAGCTCAGGAAGAATAAAAAAAAAAATGGAAGGGGGGGGGGACGTTCTCGAAAGAAAGTGGTGAAGAAAAAAAAAGACGCTTGAAGGCTAAGAAGAGTATTAAGGGGCAAAAAAAACAAAAAAACAAAAAAAAAATCATGTCCTCCAGTTCAAGTTGTTAAAATGATATTCAGGAATTCGAAGGAAAAAAAAAAATGTCCAATTTAAAGGAATTTGAAAGTCACGTCCTCGAGCTGACCGGGTAAAATTGATGCCCTAGAGTTCACAGACTATAATGTCCTCGAGTTCCAAGAGTTCAAAGAGTTCAGGGTGGAAAAAAAAAATAATGTCCTCGTTCAGAGTTAAAAGAATGATGTCCTTGAGTTCAAAAAGTTAAGAGAAATTCTGTCCTCGAGTTCAAAGACTTAAAAGAAATGATGTCCTCGAATTCAGAGTTTAAATAATGATGTCCTCCAGTTCAAAGAGTTAAAAAGAAATGATGTCCTTGAGTTCAAAGCCTTTAAAGAAATGATGTCCTCGAGTTCAAAGAGTTCAAAGAAATGATGTACTCGAATGCAGCGTTTTAAACAATGATGTCCTGGACTGAACGAGTAAAATAAAAATGATGTCCTCGAAATCAAAGTTATAAAAAGGTATGTCCTCGAGTTTAAGAAGTAAAAAATTGAGATCCTCGTCTTAGGTACTTAATTATCAACCTTAAACTTAAAAGCTCCATCGAACAAGGTGGACTTAAAGCTCTTGCTGGGGTCCTCTGAGACGGGGGTGAGCTGTGGTCCAGGGTAAGCTGGGTAGGACTCAGGCATCACTGGGAGGTCTTGAGCGGCAGACCGATTTTCAGCATCTGGTCTGGACATTGCTCCTAGCAGCTGGTTCAGGTCTGTGTGCGAGACAAAAAGAAAATAAATAAATAAATAAAAGAATAAGAGTCATCATAATTATTTCAACTTCTTTTTCCAACATTCTACAGTCTAAATCATAATATTCATCAACATTGTCATAATTCTTTTTTTCCACATCATCATTATCATCATGACCCTTTTTTTTCCACATCATCAACCACATCATCATAACCTTTTTTCTTTTCACAGCATCATCACCATCATCATCACCCTGACTTTTTTTTTCCAACTGTCGCAACTGCCATCATCACCACCACCTTCACTGTCATCATCATCATCATCATTATCATCATCATCATCATGACCTCTCTTTACCTCAACAGGATTGGGTGAGGTAAGATCAAGAAATCAAGGAGAAAGAAAGCAAGGTAGAGAGAGAACTATGAACAACAGATCCAGTGAAATGGGACGCATACTCATTCATTCATTTTTCAAGGCCCCAGAATCCTGTTTTTACCTCACAACCTTAACTACCTGCCCATATTTTATTGTTATCCTGACAAAGAATTAAAGCACATTAAGCTAGTGGACTTTCTGATACAATGGCGTAATTTTTTATGATGTTCCTGCTGCCTCCAGACGATTTCATTCAGCAACAGAGACACATTTTAAATTGGAGGGGTTTGGTAGACCTCATTAACCCCTTCAGCACGAGCAGTCTTTCCTAATCTGAATAAAAATAAGTAGAGGGTTGCGAGGACGTAATGAAAACGACGTCAGCATAGTACAGGGGTAAACTTAATTAGATTGCACACATAATACTTCATTTTTTGGTACCTTCTGACTATTAAATTCAGTTTTGGAGAGATTTTTTTTTCAAACTAGAGAGGCTACATATATCATTCACGACCCCTTCACTAGAAAAAGCCTGCATTGAGAGAATAATATTGTCTTTAAATAGATAGATAATACAGCTGAATACATTACGTGATTGAGGTGTCACGCAATCTCAAAGCTTCGTAAAAAATCAGGGGTCTGCCTTCTCTTTCACACGCTTATTGTTTTGAGAATAAGGCCGCAAGTTCGAACCTACCGTGGGCATTTTTGAGGTAGAGCATGTCAGCCAGCATCAGGGCACTCCTCTGCTGGGATGGTGGTAGTTGTGATATCGTCATTAGTTGCGAAGGCAGGAGATGGGGCGGAGGCGGCGGTGATTCTAGCTTTTCCTGTGGTTCGGGTGGGCCTTCGTAGCGACCGAGGACAAACATGCAGGTGTTGAAGACGAGGTAGACGAGGAATTCAAGGATCTCCGCCACCAGGATGAGGGAGATGCCCAGGTAGATGGAGAGAGTCCCGCCCAGGTTGTTGACTAGCCCCGTTATGCCCTGAAAGGAATGTAAATACAGAACAGAAAACATAGATCACTCCTCTTCCACTCCGCCAGGCTATATTTCGTGTATTGCGGGTACGGCTCAGCGTTATCAGTGCCTCTCCTGCATCATTTAATCATTTCCTACTCCCTCTGTCACACCCACATCAGCAGACTGACCCGTCTCCGTGACAAAATAAAAGATACTGCTATGTGAGTTTCTAGTAAGCCGCTGTTTATCGGGCTACCTGTATATTTGTATGGGGTTTAGATTTACTTGTAGATTATAATGGAAAAATAATAGGAAAATTACCTGTCCCATATTATCCACTTCCAGGTGTAGGGTTCCCAGACAAGGCTATCTTAGTTTAGTATATCTAAGGTGTAATTAAGGGTACATGACCAGCCTCACGCATCAGTCCCTCACACATCAGTCCCTCACACATCAATCCCTCACACATAATCCCTCACACATCAATCCTCACACATCAATCCCTCCCACATCAATCCCCCACACATCAAACCCCCACACATCAATCTCTCACACATCAATCCCCCCACATTAATCTCTCACACATCAATCTCTCACACATCAATCCCCCACACATCAATTCCCCACACACCAATCCCTCACACACCAATCCCCCACACACCAATCCCTCACACATAACCCCTCACACATCAATCCCCCGAACACCAATCCACCACACATCAATCCACCACACATCAATCTCCCACACACCAATCCCTCACACATCAATCCCCCGCACATCAATCCCTCACCTGAATGTCCTCTTCCTGCGTCTGCGTCTCCGCCATGAGGGTACGAAAGAAGACGCTAAATTGAAGGAGGTCTTGATCTACACTGGTTTCAGGCATGTAATCTAACTCCATGGATGCCTGAGGAGGAGGAAACAGCAGGTAAATCATCATCATCATCATCATCATCATCATCGTCATTATCATAATCTTTGTTATCGTTGTCGCCGTCGCCGTCGTCCCCCTCATCGTCATCATCATCATCATCAGCAACATCACTGTTATCTTTATCATGAATACCATTATCATTACCATCATCTCCATTATCGTCTTTATCGTTATTGTCATTTGTCGTCATCATCATCATTACCAACATCATCATCGTCAGTCTCTTCTCTAACGCAAATCTGGAGAGTAAAAATATATGTGTATCTCAATCACCTCTCTCTCTCTCTCTCTCTCTGTCTTGAGCTGAATAAAACCGTCTAGAGAAAGTAAGAGTAAAATTTAAAAAGTCACTTGATTAAAAATGGAGTTAAACGTTGGAATGGGAATATCACGAAGAAGCAGGGAACAGTTAAATAATAATAATAATAATAATAATAGTATGAGACATGGCCTTCATACACGGTGACATAACAGCTTACCGTGGTTGGAGAAGGTGGCCACGCAGCAGCGGAGGTGAGGTAAGGATAACTGCGTTCTCTGAAAATAAATAATAAAGGAGAGAAATGGTCGTCAGCTATAATATTCTCTGCCCTACTTAACTTGGCCTAAAATTGCTATTTATCCATCTTATTTTCTGTGTCCACCTTCACCTTACCTAATATTGCTATCTCTCCATCTTATTTTCTGTGTCCACCATAACGGCCTAAAACTGTTACCTCTCCATCTTATTTTCTGTGTCCACCTTAACATAACCTAGAATTGCTGCCTCTCCGCCTCTGTTTTCTCATTAAGTTGGTTACCCTATACTCATTCCATCTAGAATTGCTAACTCTCACTGTATATATTTTCATACTATTTTACTCAACACAGGATAGACTTTTTTCATTATGGTGAGGTTAGATATAGCTCTCCCAAACTCCCTCACTTCGACCACGCCATTTTTGCTTATTCTTGCAGCTTTCAGGCAGTATTGTGCAGCTTAAGTAGACGTTTTGAAATGGAGGATTAGATTTTTTTTTTTTTTTTTTTCAGAATTAGAGGTCCATCTTTATGTTGTGCAAGATTTGTCTGAGGGCTTCAAGAATAAAATAAATATTACGTTTTTTTTTTTTTTTTTTTTTTTTTTTTTTTTATGTGACCGACTCTGGGCATAGGCTTCACTGACGCGGTTAACTCTTGCTTTGCAGTTCATTCACCTTAATTAGTGTGATTTTCATCATTTTGCATCTTATTTCTCTTTGCTTTATGGCAAAACAGATAGCAGGCTACAATGGACACACATCCTTTCCATAGGACTTTTTCGTGACTAGCACCAAATTTTAGTGTTAATCTCTTACGTAGCTCAGCATTCAACATGGAGAGGCGGCAATTTTTCGTCTAGTTGTATTTATGCAGAATATGAATGGATACAAGAGTGAGAGAACACAAAACTTCCTTCTTATAAATGATGAACAAAGGGGCCATGTTCAAAACCTCTTTATTTCCAAATGCCCCAACATACCGTATTAAAGACTAGACTGGAGATCAAAGACAGCATTAAAGATCGACTGACGAAGATAGTTGTAGAAATGACTAGTTCCACTAATGGTGAACAGATAGTGCCGCAATTTTTCATATCAGGTATGGCTCTGGGGAGACGTTTAATGCTGAAAGAGTTTACTGAAAATCATTAAAGTTTATATCCCAACCACAGCGAGAGGTTTGGCCAAAGATAAACAAGGTTGTATGTATGGAGCAAGAAAAAAAATGTAAATGACGTCATCGCATTGAAAAATTCAACTGAAACATTTGAAACTCTCACCTAAATACATGGACCTTGCAAAGAAGCATAATCTTAACCTGAATCTCCCACTGAAACACTTGAACTTTCCATTGAAACATTTAGAACTTTTATTCAAATGCCTGATCCTCTCACCAAAACAACTGAACCTCCCACTGATACACTTGAACCTCCCTCCGAAGCACTTGAATGTCTCTCTGAAACACTTGCATCTCTCACTAAAATACTTGGATCTCTTTGAACCTTACAGTGAAACCTCTGAACCCCTGACTGCATTACTTGGGCCTCCACCTGAATCATTTGAACCCCTACTGAAACACCTGAACTTCCCATCAAAACACTTGAAACTCCCACGGAAACACTTACACATCCCACTAAAACATTTGAACTTTCTGCCCATACAATTGTTTCTTCCACTGAAACACTAGAATTTCTCACTGAATCACTTGAACTTCTCCCCACAACATTAATGTGTCTTGATATACAGTGCCTTGAATTATTGCTCAGGAGAAAGTATTATGCTCTCTCTCTCTCTCTCTCTCTCTCTCTCTCTCTCTCTCTCTCTCTCTCTCTCTCTCTCTCTCTCTCTCAACTGTGCGTGTGTGTGTGTGTGTGTGTGTGTGTGTGTGTGTGTGTGTGCCGTCTCTGTTAAAAAAAGAAGTTGCAGATCGGGTCAAAACTATGCTGCTCACAGGTAACACAATTCCACTAGGTCGGTATAAGCACTACCGACAAGAAAAACAATCAAAATATCCCCCAAAATAAGACCAGCAACAGTCAAATTTCCATCCCAGGTCCTTATTTCAGTATATCACTTACAGACAGGCGAGGTTGCAGCCACATTTTTCTTCAGATCCCGTTGTATTATATAACAGATTCATCACGCAATCGTAGTCGTCATCTGGTGGAAGAAGAAAATAGGGAAAATGTTAGGAGTGGAATGAGGGAAGTTATAGGGAGGCAATAGAAGCTCAGCCTGTCAAACGCTAGGTCAGGAAGGTGTTGAAAGTGCAAGACGAAAGTGTCAGATGTGAAATAAAAGTGTCAGGCGAAGTGTCAAGTGTGAAATAAAGAGAGTTAGGAATGAAAGAGGAAAATTTTTAAGTGAAATACGGGATGGGTGGGAAATGAAAGTAAGGAAAGTGTGTGAGGTGAAGTAAGGAAAGCGTCAGACATGCAATAAGGACTCAGCTGTAAAATAAGAGGTGTGTCAGATGGAGTGTCAGCTGTGGGATAAGGAAAGTGTCAGGCATAAAATAAAGGAAGTGTCTGGTGAAATAAGAGTTTATGACTTTGCTAGCGTCCCATAGTCACTAACTGACCTCTCCCCCCAATTTAGTGACAGGCATGTATACTATAACAGCCATGCGTACTGGTAGGCACTTATATCGGTAAAAAAGATTCCTAGGTGATATAAATGCAAGTAAATGATAAATTGGAGTAGTTTTTACAGCCATTGATTACTGAGATTGTTTTTCTTTTTCATCAAAATGTATTCTGGTGTTAGCTAAAAAATTAATTCTCATGTCACTTACTATCCGAAGCAAGGAGGCAGGCTCTCTGCTGGGATATTTTCTCGTTCTTGTAGTAGAACTCTGATGGGTAGAGTGGATGACTGCAGAAACACACACTGATGAACTTCCTCTGCATGCACAGTAGCTGACAATACTGTAAATCAGAATATATGCAGGGTAATAATAAGATCTACTGAATACACAAGGGACATGCAAGCAGAGCACTCAAATTTTCGTACGCTCCAGTCTCCCTCTATCTTACACCCCAGGTTCTCGTTCCAATTTTAGATCAGCTGCATAAAGATTATACTAAAGAACTCATGTTTGGTCTAGAAATTGAACCCGGGGCTTTTTGATGGGCGGCCGAGTGTGATAGCGATTAAACCACCTCCAAAATGGTAATAAAATGTCACAGTTGGAAGCATTTTGAGTATACTTTGCATTTCTGGAAAGGTTATATTATCAAAGCCGAGAGAAGGTGTGAAGAAGCATTCAATACTTTATTATAATTTATAATGCAAAGGAATAATAATAATCCATGTCTGATATATCTGTACCTTTGCTGACTTCGTTCTGTAATGTGGGATGCAGGCTAATCACACCTAACTATTACAGGTGTTTCGTAAATGCCCTTTTGAAATTTGGAACATGGTAACTCCTTCGCATTAACTTTGTCGATATAATCGTAGAAAAGGGGTTAGAGATAGATAGATAGATAGATAGATAGATAGATAGAGAGAGAGAGAGAGAGAGAGAGAGAGAACCACCAAACTCCTTACCGTGGCAGTATATATGTCATCACCGGTGGAGCTGCCTACAGCGGCGGGACGATAATTGGTGTCGTCCCACTGGGAGAGACACCGCGCCTCATAGGGGTCGGGCAGCCGCTGTATCGTAAGCTGAAGTGGAGTAGTCGCAGGAGAAGTAAAAGAAGGGATTTAGTAGTGCCTATCGACTGCACGAGGGCTGGTGGTTAGAAGAAGAATCTGGGCAACAGCTGAAGAAATTTTAACTTGACTGTATAATCCATTCTCTTGCTGGCCAATAACTGGGCATAGAAGAAAGGGAACACGCTCCTCTTTCCTCCCTCACCATTGACTACTTCACTTCAATGTGTATAAATTGGGCTGAATTTCATTGTTTTACTTGCTACCTTCATTTCAGTGTCAGACATCAATAGTAAACCAACGTCTTCTTTATTTCACCCACCTGTCTGATGCCTATACTGGTGGCCATGGCTGTGGTGACGTCCAACCCCTCCTCCGCCAGCAAGGGATGTGTGTTGACCCTGTGCACCACCACCCTCACCCCGACCTTCTCCGTTAGCAGTCTCGGCAGGTACGTGCTTTGCTCCACGTTTGCTATCACGGAGAGGCCTGAACAGCGACGGATTAGGAGAGGGCACACTTGTAAATCTTTGTATAGGAGCGCCAAAAAGCATCAAGGCACCAAAAAAAATGTTACGAAGGTAGTAGGTAGTGCCAAAAGGGAATAGCAGGCAATACAAACTGATGAAAAGTGCTGAAAGTAGTGAAAAATGCTAAAATTAGTAGACAGTACCAATATATAATATCAGATGGTAAAAAGTAGCCGAAAGTAGTGAAAAATACCAAGTAAGTACCAAACTTCAGAAAAAAAAAGATCACACTAAATAAAAGTAGAATTAGTTAAACAGAACCAATGTGTATGTAGAAGAGCCATAAAGTAGTGAGCAGTAGGCTATCATCAGGCAAAAAGAGAGAGAGAGAGAGAGAGAGAGAGAAACAGAAAGTAACGGGGAGAATCCGAAAGTAACGAAAGTCACTCTTAGCTAGGCACAAGGCAATGAAAAAACATAATGATGTGAACAGTACCAGAAAATTGTACCAGGATTTTGAAAAAAAGAAAAGAAAAGTGGCAGACATAACAAATAATAGCAGTGAGTAACACAAAGTAGCAAATAAACAGTGAAAATTTCCAGAATGCAACCAGAATCACAACCAGAAAAAAAAACACACACACACACACACATGAGTAGTAGATACTAATATAAAAAAGTAGACAGCACTTAGAGAGTCATACCTGCTACAACGCCTATACCAGACAACTCAGATCACCACCAAAATTTAATCAACGCTTCCTCGGCCCACGACACAAATATCCAACAAATTTCAGTGAAATCCATATGAAACTTTCTGAGAAGTCTTGATGACAAACAAACAAAACGCAAATCCTGATCAGAGACTCGAACTCAGATCAACGCCAAAAATTAATCAATTTTTCCTTGGTCCATAATCCACGTATCCACGAAATTTCATTGAAATCTGTCCATAACTGTTTGAGACATCTTGTGGACAAACAGACAAATAGGGGTCAATACACAATCTCCTCCAACATTCGATGGCAGAGTCCCAGAAAGAAACGAAAAGGAGCAAGCAGTACCTAACAGAAACAGAAAGTAACAAACAGAAAAAATAACAGTGAAAAGTACGAGAAAGCAACGAAATGAATCGGATGGTAACGAAAATATGAGTAAAAAAAAAAAAAAACTTACCATACGTAGTTCCCGTGTAACTGGTGAGACTGTCATTGACTTGAAAGGTAAAGCAGTTGCCGTAGACGGAGGACGTGAATTGGGTGAAGAAACTGTGTAGGGATGGAAGAAGAAGAAGGAGGAGGCTTAGACTGAGTCGTATTATAAGTGGATTTGGAAATTTCACAACACCTCTTTCTTAGCGATTTAATCTGCACAATACCCTTTCAATATTGTCTTGTTTGTTGTCAGTGAAAAGTTTGTCGATATTAAAACGATACAAAACACAAAAGAGGGGTCGGAAACTATCTCCATTTAACTCCATTAAGAAAGGGGTGCTGGAGAGGGACTCCTTCATGTGGTGGCACTGATATAACCATGGGGCTCAATTACCTGGTTATGTCCCTCAGTTATCTCCCTGCCCCTCGAAACTTAAGCCTGTGGTTCATCGGGTTCACATTTCAGATGATCAAGGGTCCACAACAACAACAATAACTGTGACAAAGCTAAAAAAATCGTTCAGGTAACAGTCAGAATAAATCGGGAAGGATACGCTGCTACTAATCATCTGTCTTTATGTCCATCTATCTATCTGTCTATCTATCCATCCATCTATCCATCTCTCTCTCTCTCTCATTCCCTACTTACCTACCTACCAACCTACCTACCTATCTATCAATCGCCAGACGCCTAAATCTCGGAATGAGTGGCTACGAACACTTATTCTCCACTCGCCCTGGCCACCACCATCAAACAACCCATCCTCCATCCCACACCCTTCTCACTCGTTAACCTTTCCACCCTCTTTCTTTCTATCCTTTTCTGACGCACATTGGATAGATCTTAGTAGAATTAGCTTCCTTTTCCACCAACAGGCAACCTCAAGGTCCAGTAGTCCTCCTCTTATCTGTACTTTTTGGTGTGTCGTCTACATACCTCGTCCCTCCACTTCATCCTCAGTTTTCCTCTCTGTCTCTGCATCCACTTCACCCACATACACTCTCCTTACCGTCCCTCCACTTCATCCTCAGTTTTCCTCTCTGTCTCTGCATCCACTTCGCCCACATACACTCTCCTTACTCATCGCTCGCTCCACCTGGCCAAACCATCTATGGGTAACCTTCCAGCACATCCACATCATGTTCGAGATGTTTACACTTCTTATCATAACAGTACCCATTCACAACGCTTTCTTTACTGTAAGAGAGAGAGAGAGAGAGAGAGAGAGAGAGAGAGAGAGAGAGAGAGAGAGAGAGAGAGAGACAGACAGACAGACAGACAGACAGACTGACAGACAAACAGACAGACACACCGACACTCAGACACACAGACAGAAAGACACAGGAAAGACAGATAGACCGAGACATACAGAAAAATAGACAAGCTAACAGAAACAAAGAGAGAGAGAGAGAGAGAGAGAGAGAGAGAGAGAGAGAGAGAGAGAGAGTGATTCATACCTGATATTATTGCACTTGATGCCCTGGAAGTCGCAGTCCCTAACGAGCTCGGGGAAACTGTGACCTAATTCTTTCCTCATCTTGATCGGGAGGGAGTTGTAAGAGGCCAAGAATTCCATGTTCCGGTCCACTCTCTCCGACGGACTCGTTCCCGGACCTCTCATGAACACTTCCATGATAGGGCGAGCGCCATCGTCCTTTTTGTCCCCATCGTCGCCTATTTTCGCTCTGTCGTCGTCGCCTGAGTTGAGATCACGTTTCTTCCTCTTTAATTCCTACAAAATTTGTGGTCTTCATTGTAGTCACGTTGGGCATTTCGTCTTTGCCAGGAGGGTCTTAGATTAGCTTCAGGTAGGTTAGGTTAGGTTAGACCAGGCTAGGATGTTACGTTAGCTTAGAGTACGTTTCTTTAGGCTCCCAAATTATATAAGGGTAGGTTAGATCATGTCAAACTCTTAAATCAGGTCGCTAGATAGGTTTTATGGGATCAGACTGTTAGGTGGGGGTGTTAGGGTAGGCTGGGTTAGATTTGCTTTGGTCAGGCTATTAAATTGGGATGCTAGGCTGTACTGGATTAGGTCAGACTGTTACGGTAGATTACAAGGTTGAATTTAGTAATGCTGTTAGAATAAGCTATGTTAGACTAGAAAGGTTAGGCTACATCCGCCCTCCACTCCCGTTTTTTCTTTTCTTTTTTTTTTTCTTTTTTTTTTTGTAGGCAACGTTTCGCTGGAAAATATATAACAAATGAATTTAATGGTCTAATTTTTAAACCACTGTAGTAAAGCAAATACGAAAATAAAACAGACCACTACCAGCTTTGAACAGCGAGAAGAGGGAAACAGTTACAAAGAAAGCTGCTTCAAAGAGTTAAATGGGAAATATATATATATATATATATATATATATATATATATATATATATATATATATATATATATATATATAACGAGAATGAGTGTCATATACGTTCAAAGTATCTATCTCCATTTTTATTGCAGGTAACGATTCGGTACGGCATACGTTCTTGGATGCGTTAGTGACGCTCTTCATCCTTTCAGCCCGAGAATATCATATGCTGCTTAGTACCTTCTTATGATTTGACTAAGCTTTGTGATGACCATTTGTAGTGATGGGGTTAGACACTGCCTTCATTGACCACTTCAGAGTATTTTTCCCCTCCCTAAACTGACTGAAATCGTCTGGAAGTAGCCACTGATTTAACGAGTGACTCCTTAGTACTGTAAGGTGTAGCCACAAACAGATCGCCTCCATGTCACCCTGTCCTCTGTCATCTGGCTACCATCCCTCCAACTCACATTACTCTCTCATTGTAGCAAGGACAAAAAAAAGTAATCAACCGAATGACGTCACAGAATTATTACGTAAACACAAGGCAAAAAGACCCGTCAAAGAGTATCATTAATAAGAGTAGTTGTGGCTCCAGGTTCATCTGAATGTGAACCCCGTGGACTACAGACTGAAGCTGCCCCTCTCACGCTGTTCACCGTCCTTCCTTCAGCGGGTAGGGAGGGAGTTGTATCACTGCCACCACGTGAAGGCGACCCTCTCGAACACCTAGGAAAACGATAATTAACCTGCGAGAGTGACTATTGTAACTTTTACCTTACTTATACCCTGTAGTGGTTCATTCCGCCCCGAAGTGTTAACTGAAAGAGAACCAGAAGGTGTAGGTGAACCAGGGGCAGGGCTGGGCGAACCGGCAACAAGGGTAGGTGCACCAGGGTTAGTGGTAGATGAACCAGGGATTGTGGTAGATGAAGCAGGGGTAGTGGTAAGTGAACCTGGAGCTGTGGTAGATGAACCAGGGGCAGTGGTAGGTGAACCAGGAGTAGTGGTACGTGAACCAGGGTTTGTGGTTAGTGAACCAGGGGGAGTGGTAGGAGACCCAGGAACAGTGGTAGATGAAACAGGGATTGTGGTAGATGATGCAGGGGCAGTGGTAGTTGAACGAGGAGCAGTGGTAGATGAAGCATGGGTAGTGGTAGATGAAGTAGGGGCAGTGGTAGATGAAGTAGGGGCAGTGGTTGATGAAACAGGGGCAGTGGTAGATGAAACAGGGGCATTGGAAGGTGAACCAGGGATTGTGGTAGATGAAGCAGGAGCAGTGATAGATGAAGCAGGGGCAGTGGTAGATGAAGCAGGGGCAGTGGTAGATGAAGCAGGGGCAGTGGTAGATGAAGCAGGGGCAGTGGTAGATGAAGCAGGGGCAGTGGTAGATGAAGCAGGAGCAGTGATAGATGAAGCAGGGGCAGTGGTAGATGAAGCAGGGGCAGTGGTAGATGAAGCAGGGGCAGTGGTAGATGAAACAGGGGCAGTGGTAGATGAAGTAGGGGCAGTGGTAGATGAAACAGGGGCAGTGGTAGATGAAGCAGGGGCAGTGGTAGATGAAACAGAGGCAGTGGTAGATGAAGTAGGGGCAGTGGTAGATGAAGCAGGGGCAGTGGTAGATGAAGCAGAGGCAGCGGTAGATGAAGCAGAGGCAGTGGTAGATGAAGTAGGGGCAGTGGTAGATGAAGCAGGGGCAGTGGTAGGTGAAGCAGAGGCACTGGTAGGTGAAGCAGAGGCAGTGGTAGATGAAACAGTGGGGCGTTCAGAGGAGCCATGTCCCTTTGATACCTCGCTTCCACCCTCTGTTGATGTCCCTTTTCCTGTTGCTGCCTCAGGTCCTGTTGGTGTCCCACTTCCTGTTGCTGTCCCATTTCCTGTTGATGTCCCATTTCCTGTTGATGTCCTATTTCCTGTTGATGCCTGAGGTCCTAGTGATGTCCCATTTCCTGTTGATGTTCCATTTCCTGTTGATGCATTAGGTCCTGCTGATGTCCCATTTCCTGTTGACTCCTCAGGTCGTGTTGATGTCCCATTTCCTGTTGATGTCCCGTTACCTGTTGATGTCTCATTTCCCCTTGATGCCTCTTGTTCTGTTGATGTCTCGGCTCCTGGATTACCCTTGTCTTCACCCTTTGAAGTTTCCGGCTGGCAGGATTCTATTGACACAGGTGCGTCTTGTTCAGGTGGGTGCGCCGTCGTTAGCTTGATATAGCAACCTTGTGACTGCCAAATGACGTTCAAGTCTGCTAGATTATACTCATCTTCCTTATCCTGCTTACCTTGTAGCTTACTACCCTTGCCTCCTTCGCAATTCATTTCATACTCACCCAAGAGTAAATCACAGGCTATACACGGGTCTAATTCCACAAGATGCGATGGAATGCCCTCACTAGTGTTGTTCTTAAGGTAGTCAGCGTAGTAACTGTAAACTCCGTGGCATTTCAAGCTGTCAATGCCACAGTGAGAGTTAGTGTACATATTCATAAGGGTCTCTGCCTGATTGCCCGAGGGAAGCTCCCTGAACATAATCGCAATCAGCTTCTCACAGTTGATGCGATTCTGGTTACAGATGGTGACTGCTGGGAATTCCAATTGGTCCTTGCGCTCAACATCGATCTGAGGAAGGAAATACAGTCAGCACAACTAGCAACATCAGCCCGTCTCCAGCTATACCCCATGCCACCCACCCGCTCACTGCAGCCTTCTCCCACTACACTCCTAGCCAATGGGAAGCGCCGAAATAACTTCCCTGCGCTCACTACTTCCACCCGTAACGTCACATTTGTTGGCGACTCTAATTCTAATCCTATGATTTGGCATTGTGTTATACCCCGTCACTCCTCTAAGTTTCGCTGGGATGACTCAGCAAAATCCCACACACACACACACACACACACACACACACACACACACACACACACACACACACACACACACACACACATACAGTCTCTTTATCTGCTTAACACTGGTCCAGAGTTGTTACTGTTATCAGCACGCCAGTAAGGTGAACTGAATTCTTGAACTCTGAGAAAGTATTACAATGGTGAATTAAATTTATAAAAATATTTAATAGCATCTGTTCTTTAAAATCAGTAAGAAAAGACGATAAAAGCCTCCTAAGCCGATGAGAATTTAGAGCATTAGAGATATTTAGTGCTCTCTCTCTCTCTCTCTCTCTCTCTCTCTCTCTCTCACCTTCGTGGTATAGGGGTAAGTGTAGTAACTCTCGAACAGCAGTATAACATCCATAATTGTCTTATAGAGTCCCAAGGCGAAAAGTCCGAGCCAGATGACTTTGCTAATCTTGTAGGGGGCGATGCAGGAGTGGCTGAGGCCGGCGAGGGAGGTGGTGCGCCAGAAGGTAAGGAAGGTTTGTTTTACCACCTGCCAGTAGGTCACCTTACGCACCTCGCCCAACGCACCCACACGCACCTCACGCACGCCCATCTTCCCCCACCTGAGTTTCAAGAGAGTGGAAAGGTGGGGTTATGTTACTTTAAATCTATTCATATGAATTTAACCTTGATAATTATGATCACACACACACACACACACACACACACACACGCAAACACACAGGGTCTACTATCCTCTCATGGGACAGGGATGGAGCTGAGGGACGTCTGCATAACCAAGCAGCTAAAGCCACTCACTTGTATCGGCTCCACTGCGTGAGTCTCCCTGTCCATCACCAGTATTACATTCATTCACGCAACTTACCAAAGCTGCGCGGTCAAGCATCGTCCATTATCCATCCAGTCAATAAAAGGCCCATTAACCTTTGCCCTTCACCTCACCGCTCTCCATTAACCCCTTATTGACGGCACCACATTTTTGTGGGGGAATAAACACGGCTGCCATTGGGAACCATCATCACACATAAATACATTCCATAATAAACCTCCGTCCTGTTTGTCTGGTCGATTAAACTGACGGTCCTTAGGGGAGAACCAGAAGGCCTGTGTGTTGGTTATTAATATACACTAAGACTTGACGGATGGGGCTGCTATATGGAGGAAATTAATTGTAACGCGATGCCACCACATAAGAGAGTAATATTTAGGCTCTGATGTATGTGGATGTAATTGCTCCCATCCCCCTCGATCCCTATCCCACCACACACACACACACACACACACACACACACACACACACACACACACACACACACACACACACACACACACACACACACACACACACACACCATGAACAAAAGGGGGATCATTATTTACAACATTAACAGAGAACAACATACGTAATTGCAGTTCTACAAATACCACATATTAATAAACATTTTTAAGGAAGTTTGTACGTCTGAATGTTTTTAAAGATCTAATTAGACTTTAAATATCTATGGATGCACTTAAACTGTTCAGGTCTGACAGTATTATTATTATTATTATTAGTAGTAGTAGTAGTAGTAGTAGTAGTAATAATAATAATAATAATAATAATAATAATAATAATAATAATCTTAATGTGTCCGATTCTAGGCATAGAGTGGATGGTCCATTCCCCGAGACCCAGTAGTCCTTCTACAAGCCAGACACCTTTGCATGTCACCCCATCGGCACTAATATCCACCGCCCATAATGCATATCGTGATGTGGTTATTCCACTCAGGGTTTTCGTGATATATATATATATATATATTTTTTTTTTTTTTTTTTTTTTTGATATAGGTGAGTTGTGGTAGACCAGGAAAGTCTGTTTTAAATAAATTCAAATAATCAGATTGCTCCTTGTCGCAGCGTGGTTTCGAATTCACGTCCTTTTACGCAGAGGATTATCTTTCCCACCGTACCGAAAGGGTGAATGACTAACACGATCTATGTGTCAAAAGCATGTTCTATCTCTCCGTTACTAATGTTGTCAGTGTCACGAGTCAGTCAGCCTCATTTGAGTCACGAGCTCCGCAGGTAGGAAGTGTGAGAACGTCGATATACTGACAGTGTTTACAGATCGGTTAATGAACTGTACCTTAAGCGTACATGTTTTCTTTTTTTACTTTTCACACCTGTCCCAGATGTAATATTATAATCCATTAGCTTTTATCAATATGTTTTCTTTCATTAACTCTTTCACACATTTACCTTTAGTAATATTATAACTCATTACCTTTTATCAGTATATTGTTTTATCGACTTTCACCTCTCACAGAAGTAATATTATAATCCATTAGGTTTTATCTACACATATATTTTTTTTATTAACTCCTTCACGTCTGTTATTGACTTTTCACGCCTGCTGTTAACTCTTTCACACCTGTTCCCAGAAAGGAAGATGTTGAGCTGCAAGAAGAGGCCAATTCGAAGGTACTCCACGTAACAACTATTCCTACTACTACGCCTATGACACATATCTTCCTTTTTAATCAGGCTACCACTAGAAAAATCTCTTCAACCTTGGAGGGATTTCTAGAGGCGAAGGCGTTAATGAATACTATTAAATCCCTCCAGTTGGAAAAGCGTCTCCTAGATGGCAGAAAATCGCCTAAAGGTACCATGGGTCACAAAAGCATCGGTGCACAGGGGGTCCGGTGCCCACCTAAAACCTTCGAGCAACTGCTGACATTACCAACGTCTCACTGTGTGTGAATAATGTGTCTTTATATAAACACAACATTTGCTGTACGTTTGCAAGAGGATATTGCTGGTTGGCGATATATGACATCCCCCGACATTTGGGCTACCAACGTGTGGTAGGTCGGACACTAATATTTCAATGACTTTCGTTCTCTGGCTCCAAATGTTTTACGCATATTGTGCACCGATATTTTTGTGACCCTTAGTAACAAAAATAAGAGAAAAATATACAAGGTGACGTGGCTATTCCTTTACGTAGAAAATGATGTATATATAATATGTGTTGTGGGGAGGGCTCAGTTTGCTCTTCTGAGGGGAGAGGATATTTTTTTAATGCTTCATGAAATTACATCTCCACCGTGCAATCAATGAACTTAAAAAGGCAAACACTGCAAAACATTACAAGAGTTATGGGAAGTTAAAAAAAAAGATTATGCAGGGTTTTGGACTGAATGGGTTAGATACGGCCTTCACTAACTCCCTTCCTATTAAACACCCTTCCAGACTTGATTAAAACCCCTTTGTGTTTGTCTGAATAAGATGAAAAACACGTCACTGAAGTGAATGGATTAAAGTGTTTGCAGATCAGCTGGTAGACTTTGCTCAGGAGTTGGAGTTGATTATTACTATTACCGGTACTATTATTATTATCATGATGGTGATGATGATGATGATTATTAGTATTATTATTGTCATCATCATTACTACTATTATTGTTATTACACTGACCACTGAAGAGATTTTTCGAACTGGGGAGATCAGATAAGGACTTCATACTTCACCTTCACTGGTGCTAAAGAGGGACGCCTTCACGTGGTGGCAATGATATGAGCAGGCGGATTCACTGCCCTGCCATTCAGACAACCCTCAGTTTCCTCTATGTCCCCTAAAGGAGGATGGTGAGCAGCAAGAGAAGGGGAATTTCACACTGCAGTCTACGGGGTTTACGTTTAAAATGAACCAAGGGATACAACTACTGTTACTGTATTTTTTTTTTTTTTTTTTTAATTATTG
Organism: Coenobita brevimanus; assembly: GCF_032717465.1. Classification (NCBI taxonomy): domain Eukaryota; kingdom Metazoa; phylum Arthropoda; class Malacostraca; order Decapoda; family Coenobitidae; genus Coenobita; species Coenobita brevimanus. The sequence goes on from NC_136981.1 coordinate 4,162,392, forward strand.
CCTATCGACCATTGAGGCCGAAGCCTCTGGTCATTAAGGCAAATATATATATATGTATATATATTGACACATATATACATATATATACAAACATATATATATATACATACATACATACATACACACATCCATGCATATGAACATACACACTTTCATGCACACGTACATATATATATAATAATTTTTATTTTATTATTTTTTTGTAGTTTTATTTTTATTATTTTTATTTATTTTTTATATTTTTAACCTTATATTACTTATAAACAAAATACCTAATTTAAAGACCCTAAAACTAACCACCTAACAGACAAATCGCTAACCTATACTAAATCCTAAGAGACAAATAACTAGGCCTACACTAATATTCAAAAAGCCTCGACCAAGAGAACACCATCGACTGCAGATATGTAATGCTTTTCTACATTACATACCTGCACTCATCACCTGATGACTGTCAGTCGAGGCACAACCTAATATAGGGGACATCAATATATGAAAGGGAACCAGACGAGTCAGGAACATTTCCATATACGTCAGCTGTCGTCCCTAATTAGAATAACTTAAGCAAGATAATATAATGTATTTACATAATTTATACAAAAATTGAAGAACCTCGCCCAGCAGACTACCATCGACTGCAAGTGCCCAATACCTTCCTATATTGCACACTTGCACTCATCAGCTGGTGACTGTCAGGCAAGGAACTTGGCTTAATGTAGGGGACATTGTATATTAGAAATAGATCGGTGGGAGGAGGAACTATTTAAAATATGTCAACTGTCAACCCTAATTAATATTACAATATATACATATTTACTGTTCATAAAAACCATAACCACACAGTAAAAAAGTCACATCACTCTGATCAGTCCGGTCTCTCTCAAGAAAGCCATCAATTTATCAGTCATAACAATGTCCCCATCACCCAGGATGGTGGAAAGGGTGAAGGGGACGTCTACTGCGCCGCAGTAATTCATAAGTGAAGCGCGTTCACGAATAAATCGCCGACAGCGCAGGATGATATGACTGATAGATAACACCGCATTACAGATGTCACAGTGCGGTGGGAAGCGTCTTTCCATATATGGTTTTATGTGGGTTAAAACGGTGGCATTCAGCCGTAGCCGTGCCAACACTTTTTCTTCTAGGCGACTGGGACGGTTGGCAGTGTCCCAGTCGCCCAGGTACGGCTTACAAGTTGGAATATTTAGTCTGGTCCACTGACCTTGCCACAGAAGATTTATTGATTTCTTTCCGAGAGATAGACTCGACCGTAGATCACGAGGAACGTCCCAAGTCTCCTCGAGCTCCACAGCCGACTTTGCAAGTAAGTCAGCCTGCTCATTGCCGTAGATACGACAATGACCAGGCACCCAGATCAGCGTGAATGACTTGTTGCATGAATGCAACTTATTAACGATGCGGCCCTGGATCTCATGAGAGTCCGTAGTGCAAGATGCAATTGCCTGAAGGGCTGATTTTGAATCTGAAAATATGACAAATGAGTCATGTCTAGAATTGAGAGCATAGTCTATGGCTTTGTCAATAGCAAAAAGTTCTGAAGTAAACACAGATGTATGAGTCGGCAACCGATACCTGAGGGCACATTCAGTTGACCACACACTTGCACCCACACATTCACTCGACTTGGAGCCGTCGGTGTACAATTGATGGGACCCCAAGTGACGAACAATGATGTTACGAAACAAGTGGTGGACCTCCGCCTCCGGCGCCTTGGCCTTTGGTGCTGGGAGCCATGTAACATCGACTGTAAAGCCGGGTGGCTCCCAAGGCGCTATATTTTTAAGCACCAACTTGTCACAGTCACTGGGGTCCACATCAAGCTCCTGAGTCAGTAAGTGGAGGCGAGCGGCAAGTGGCCGACGCACCCCCCGCAGAAGGTGGTGGTATTGACGCAGGGGGGTACAGGCCACATTGCCGATATTACTTTTTCTTAATGTCCTTATGCCGTAGGACAAGGCCAGGTGGTCACGGCGAATACGGAGGGGAGGCACATTAGCCTCCACTTCCATACGAGCCACACGGGTACACCGTACAGCTCCAAGACACATTCGCAAGCATTTATTCTGTAACACATCCAATCCTTTCAGCGTGGCATCAGATGCCGAGCCATACGCCTGTGCGCCATAGTCTAGCTTTGATCGAATAAGGGACTTATACACCATTAATAAAGATTTTCTGTCGGCACCCCAGGTAGTACCCGCTAGGTACTTGAGGACATTTAACGGTTTATCACAACGAGCAAGCAAAGTATTAACGTGAAGTTTAAAATTCATTCTACGATCAAAATGTATTCCTAAAAATTTTACAGAATTTTGAAAAGGTACCGCCTGATTATCCAAAGTTAAGCACAAATTAGGTACGTTACGATTAGTGAAAACTATAGCGGCACACTTACGTACGGAAAACTTAAATCCCCACTGCAAGGCCCATTGGTGGACGGAGTCAAGGGCCGCTTGAATCCCCCCAGCCGAAAATTGTGCATTACGGGAAGAGTGCCATATTGCACAATCGTCAGCGTAGAGTGAGTATTTAAGATTCCTCGGGATGGGAGCTGATGACAGAATATCATTGATCATAATACTAAATAAGGTAGGACTAAGCACACTTCCCTGCGGCACCCCGTTTTCCTGGATAAATATATCCGATGTTACGTTACGGGGCAATTTGACAGAGAAAGTTCTGTCCCTTAAGAAATTTGAAATAAAAACAGGCAAATTTCCTCTTAAACCATAAGCATAGAGCTTCATCAGTATACCGTGTCGCCATGTCATGTCATAGGCTTTATGGATGTCCAAGAACACCCCTATCATGAATTCTTTATTGGCAAATGCCTCTGCAATACAATGCTCCAAATTCATTAAATGATCTAGTGAACTTCTGTATTTACGGAAGCCACGTTGTTGATCATTTAACAAATTCTTCGACTCTAAAACAAAAAGAAGCCTATTGTTAACCATACGTTCCATGACCTTACATAGACAAGAAGTCAACACAATAGGACGAAATGAAGTGGGATTCATAAGACGACCAGCCTCTTTGGGTATCGGTATGACGTGCGCAAAGTGCCATGAGTTTGGGAACGTTCGAGACGCCCAAATCTCATTGTACAATGCTAACATCTTAATCAGGTTGTCCTGATTAAGATGCTGGATCATACCGTACGTGATGGTGTCTGGTCCAGGGCTGGTGTCTTTACAGGATTTAAGGGCAAGGAGCAGTTCATCTAGCGTAAACTCTTGGTTGTATGGGAGTCTACGTCTTCTGTGGCAAAGTCTAATATCTGTAGCTCAGCCGTGCGTTTATGATGTTGGAAACGCGGGTCATAATTGGCTGAGCTACTTACATGAGAAAAACTCCTGGCGAGGATGTTAGCAACGTCCACGGGCTCGTCATAGATGTTATTATTAACCTGCAAGGTGGTGACAGGGAAGTATGGGCGTTTATTATTTAATAATCTGATAGTGGACCAGACTTTATGTAATGGTGTTGTACGAGTCACCGTGGACACAAAGGACCGCCAGGAGTCACGTTTAGCCCTTCTTATTATTCTCCTTGCCTCAGCCCGTGCCTGTTTGTATGCAATAAAATTTTCCTCAGTGGGCTGACTATCAAAAATCCTGTATCTCCTATTGCGTTTTCTTAAAGCTTGTCGGCAATCCGGCGTCCACCAATGTGCTCTATGCTTCGCATGAACTGTAGAAGTCTTGGGAATAGCAGCCTCAGCTGCGTGTAATATGGATTGGGTTATATTTTCGACCTTAACATCCATGGTCTCCCCAGATATATCTAAATTGGCGATCCTTGAGAAGGATCCCCAATCTGCTTTCTTATTGTTAAATTTTGGAGGTGGAGGGTCCGAAATGATGTCGCGTGTATAAGAAAGACAGATGGGTAAATGATCACTTCCCAAGGAGTCGTCGTAAGGATCCCATGAGAGATCTTGATGTATACCAGGGGAGGCCAAAGATAAGTCAATGGCCGAAAAGTTACCAGTACGATCATCTACACGAGTCGCTCTACCATCGTTCAAAAGACAGAGGTTGGACTGTAGTATTAGGTCGGCTACTTGCTCCCCACGACCATCAATCCTCAAGCTACCCCATTGATAGTGATGGGCGTTAAAATCGCCCAACACTAACTTATTTCCAGGCAGATGTTCCACTAGTGAATTTAAAGCATCACTATCAATGGGGCCATGTGGAGGACAGTACAGAGAGCAAATAGACAGATACGTGTTATTAAATTTTACTCTGCACGCGACCGCTTCCAGAGTAGAATTTAGAATCACTTCCGTTTGTGGGTGTGATTTGTGGGTGTAAATGGCAACTCCGTGACCTTCATATCTTCTATACGAGTGGTAGTGTTTGAACTGTGGAGGATCAGGGTGATCCTCCAGGCGCGTCTCCTGTAAACAAACAACGTCTGGCCTGTGTATAGAAAGCAAGATTGCTATATTGTGTAACTTATTCCCAATACCTCTACAATTCCACTGTAATACAGTGAAAGCGACGGTTTAAGATTTTCGTTGGGGGCCAGTGTGCTTTGTCTTTTTTGTCTCCCGCCGGCAGGCGAGCGACTACCGGGGGACCTATCCCGGTGCTTGTTCACGGAAACCTCCATATTATCGTCAATTACGAGGTTCCCTGACCCCCCCGAGGAAGAGCTAGCCTTCCTCTCCCTCGCTGGAGTGGGAACTGGAAGAACGTGAGGACGAGACTTTGTGAGGGTGGTCATGTTACTTTTACTAGACTTGTCGGGTTTCGCTTTAGGCAGTACTGATGGAGAGGCAGCAGCAGCCTGAGAGTACGTTGAAGCCTTAGGGATGTCAGTGAGAGAGTTGGAGCGGACAGGAGGTCGAGATGGAGAGGTACTGTGAGTGGCAGGAGGGAGAAAGACAGGGTCAGTCTGGGTCTCTACAGAGCACATCACAGGACGGGACATTACCGCCGAAGCATAGGACCTATTCGGCGTGGGAGTTGCATGCAACTCCTTCACCATTTTCCAAGCTTCGTAGTAGGAAATGCCCTCCGTTGCCTTCACTGTGCAGACCTCCTTCTCCTCCTTCCACTTGGGACAATCCCTAGAGGAAATGGAGTGAGCGCCCTTGCAGTGGAAGCAACAGACCGTCTCAGATGTGCAGTGTTCCGCATCATGACCCTGGCTTGCACACTTGCCACACACTGGCTGGGAAGCCCGACAAGTCTTTGAACCATGCCCATACATCTGGCATTTCAAGCAACGGAAAGGGTTGGGAATATATGGCCGCACATGAACAATTTCATAACCAATTTTTACTTGGCTAGGCAGTGACACTTTACCGAAAGTCAAAACAATGGTTGCTGTCTTCGTCTTGACACCTTCCGAATATCTTGTTATGAAGTGGGCATCGATTACATCTTGCTGAGCAAGTTCCTCTATGATCTCTTCCTCACTCATCACCATGAGATCCCTGCAAGTGATGACACCCTTGCAGGAATTCATGGAAGTTGGGATCTTGGCTTCGACATCATAAATATGAAACTTGCGCAGCTTCAGCAAGTCCTTAACCTGGGAAGAATTGCAAATCTTTACAAGGAGGTCTCCGTTCGCAAGTTTTGACTTGTTCCACCTCCCCAGCACAGCCATCAATAACCTTCTTAATCATGAAGGGATTGAGACTGCTCAAGGGAGTGGAACCTAGAGCATGGATGAGAACAAATTCAGCATTATTTACACTTATGTCCAGAGGCAATCGAGTCTGGGGCCGTTCTGTCTGGGGCCTGTCAGTCCGTTGATCAGTCAGGGGTCGGTCAGGACTACCTCCCCCCCTGAGGGGGGGGGAGGCAGTAGGGGCGTCCTCCATAGTACCACTCCCCCCTAGCGGGGGAAGTGGGAAGAAGGGGAGAAAACAAGCAAGGGACAAACAACCGGGGACCACACACCTAAGTCTGAGGTTGCCCTCTCAAACCACTCCAGGGAGGCCCGACCGTGTTTCTTCACGCCCCAGAGCGATCAGTGGGGGGGACCCTCCGTGGGCGATAAGCAAAGGTAAACTCAGTTTATTTGAACAGACACCTACTGTTCAAGACTAACAGGGAGGGGAGGTAACTGAGTACTAGCTAAACCTAAACGTCACCAGAAGGGTGAAAAAAAAGAAGCTAATGCCGGTAAGGCAGCCCTGAAAACTAGAGAAGAGCGCAGAGAAAAACACGTCTACCCTCTTCTCGACCATGCATCAAAGTCCTCTGTTACTGTACTTTCAATGCAGGAATATGAAGAAATATACTGAAGACTTTACTGGATTCGAGGGGCTTGTCCTCTCAGTACAATGGCGTTTTACCATCCTTTCTATTTCTTTGGTTTCTTCTTCCTTGCATAAAAAATAAAAATAAATAAGCTTGTTATAGGCTTTTCAATTGGACCCTCTCATGGCCGGAACAACTTTAGTACCATAATCCATCTAACATAGACGACGTTATAAAGCTGGGAGTAAACAAAGAATCTGGAAGTGTAACTATAAATTTTCCCACCACCAGAACAACTCCAGTTTTGTATTCCAGCTACCGACTGGTGATTCTGTTGAGCTTGAGAAAGTTTGTAAATAGAGTTGCTGGCTTTGTATAGGCTTGCGTGGATCCCTAAGCCCCATGGAGACTATACCTATACATAAATAAAGCCTCCTGATTCCGGGTTACGTCATATCTAGTTGACAATTGCCCATTTATTGACGATTTTATTCAGCTTGAGATATTTTTTTAATGAGTTAGATATGCCTTCAGAATGAGAGATCTTCCCTGGTAAACACGCACACACACACACACACACACACACACACACACACACACACACACACACATCCTCCTCCTCATCATCATCATCATCATCATCACACGGGTTTAAGATTTGTAACGAGACAATTATTGGGAGTTAAAACAGGAAACAAAGGAAGGTGTTGATATTTATGATTTATATCTGACAGCAGTAAGCAAAGGTCAAGGTTACAGGGCAAGGTCAAATGTTTAGCCTTTAGACCAGCTGATGGGGGAGTGGGTAATGCATTCTCTCTCTGCTTTTCTTTCCTTTCCTTTTCTCTCTTTTTTCTTTCCTTTTCTTTTCTTTTCGTTTCTTGTCTTTTTTCTTCTTTTCGTTTTTCTTTTCTTCCCCCCTCTCTCTCTCTCTCTCTCTCTCTCTCTCTCTCTCTCTCTCTCCACAGACAATATTACTCTTGATGGTGATATACAACTAACCTTCAACAATGGCCTAGTGAAGCAAAGTAATCATCCTTCTTTTTATATTTCAGTCAATACTTTTCTTTTTTCCATTTTTTTTCTTCTCTACATCGATACCTTCTCTTTTTCTCCATTAATAGTGTAGAGAAACGCGGCTACTTAATCCAGACACTTGAGCTACAGCCGTGAGGAAAAAAAAAAAAAAAAAAAAAAAAAAAACCTTCTCTGCTGTTGGTGTGGAAGGTGTGGCCTGATCTGTTTTTCTTTCCGACGAGGAGAGTATGTTTTCACCCCTGGTTACTTACATTTTTGTTAGTTTGTTTTTCTGTTAGTAGGATTACTCAAAAACTAAAAGAGAGATTTGGACCAAATTTGGTAGGTAGATAGCCCATGTCCCAGAGAACAATCTATTAACTTTGAGGACCGATCCGGATCGTATTACAGATTCTGGATCCGGAAAACAGATTTTCGTGTAACCGTAATCAATGATGAGAAAACCTAATACATTATGAGAAGTGGTTTAGAAATTACGTTGCCCTTGTCGGAGAGATGCTCTCCATTGAGTATCCCTCCAGTTACCAGATTACACTTCCTCCTTGGTGGTTTATTTTGCACGTGACTCCTCGATAACTCCTTAATTATTATTGTTGCAAACTATGTCGAAATCAAAGCAATGTAACAGTTGAACATCATCATCATCCTTATCTTTTTCCTGTTAAGGATGGGGCACAGTAGGGTCCAGAAACAGGGATATATAAAGTACAAAAGCGGGAAATCTATCAACAGCGCGCCAAGCAAAATGGACCAGACATTAACACATTATTCAAGCACCCAGAATATGTCTACTCTATTTTCTTTACATTTGCGTTTCACATGGATCTACTGAAAGAGAGAGAGAGAGAGAGAGAGAGAGAGAGAGAGAGAGACTTCGTCGACTATTAAGGTAAAAAGGGATGCCAAATCCTTGTCGTAAGCTCCTTCATACAAACACTGATTCATCCATAAAAATCGATTTTCTGTCAGTTTTTTAGCCTCTCCAATTCTGTTCTTACTTTTTTCACATACTCATTTATGATCTCCACACATCTACCTACTTCTTGGCCTCCCACATCTCCACCCACCTTCAGACTCACTCAAGAACAGTATATTTTTCTCACATCCCTCCCTGCTTACTCGTCTCTCAAGATACACGTCCTTTTCGAATTAGACTCTCTTCAGCCATATTACCAACAGGCTTTTTTATTTCACATCTTTCTCGAGCCACATTATGTCTTACCCCGTCCACTCTGCACACATCACACACATTCCACATTGGCAATAGCGGCAGTAAAGCATTAACGATAACATAAAGACGCCTAATAGTACAACCTCATTAGATATAAATGGGACGCGACGTCTAATAGCCCACGCAACATGTCTGAGGTTCGTTGTGGCGTGGAGAATATCGCCATCCATGAGACAGGTATAGGTCAGTGGGACGAGGGTTTTTACTTTTTTTTTTTTATCCCTCTTCTATTTCTTTACCGATAAGTATACCCGTTTCTGTCTGACCGTCTTGATCCAGCTCTCATATTTTACTCTAGCTGTCCATCTAGCAATCTGTCTATGTCTTTTTTACTGTTTTCTCATTCATTTTCTTTACGTGTCAGGAAGAAACAGTGCATCTTTCGAGCGCTGAGCACAGGAAGTACCGGTACATGAAAAGGATGATATAAGTCACATGCAGCTGAGAGAAAAGATGGGGCGTTTAATGAGAAAGTCAGTCTAAATCATCCGTGAAAGCAGGGATGTTAAGTGCTAATATTATAGTCTAAATGTTGCATTAAACCAGGGATGTCTGTGCTCATACGGGTATGGGGTACTGCGAAAAACATATGCAAGAATTTTTGACAGAGAAGTGGTTTTGAGACATGTAAAAAAAAGGAAAAAAAAATGACCAAATTATATCTGCCCTTTTCCGTTTACGAACCAGGCAGAAAATGAGGGATGGAAACAACGAAAAATAGGGATTGATTTACCTCAATATAGGAAATACTGCATATGAAAGCAAATGCTAGTTTGATCATAATGTTGAAGGAGGTAAGGAGGCTAGCTATGATGTGTGATTGAACAATGAGGAAATGGAGTACGTGTTTGGTATGGTAATAATTTATGTAAGGGGGAGGGTGCCCTAAGTAATGAGAAGAGGTAGACTAAGAAAAAGGTGTAGGGACTGGGTGGGAAAGTAAACTACATTTTTAGAATTTGGTGCAAAGTGGGAGTAAGCTTCTCATCTGAATAGGAAATAAAATGCAGAGTTTTTTTTTTTTTTTCCAAGGTGGCGACGTAAGGCAATATGCATAAGCTGTCATACATAAGCAACGATACTGTTTTCTGTTGTATTATCAGTCAAGGGAAACACTCCTGACATTAAGTAAAGGTTTAACCGAGGCCTGACTTAGTGGTTATCACTATGTACAGTTCCATCAGCTCCTTTGTTCCTTTGGGGTTCTTAATTAAACATGCAAAATTTCAGCTCATTTGATTTTTGTTATTTAGCAAGATCGATTTTTTTTTTTTTTTTTTGTCATGGTTGCCAGATGGAACAGAGGAATTACTGACCACGAGTGTATGATCGTTGGTGCTGGGAGGGGAAGGGTTCTATAAACCTATCGACTGCGCGAGGGTCAAAGACAGACAGTCAGTTTTCACAAAGTTCCAAATTCTCACAAACCACGGCCGGCAGAGTCAAAGTTACCTCTAAGTTTCCGGTTATTTATAATGCTGGTTGCAGGAACAAGGAGGAAATTCTTTGTTGAAGCGTCTGAAGAAGTGGGATGTCTTTGGTTTCTGCTTTCTGACTACACGCGTCAATAAGGTAGATTCCTGATAAATCCCAATTCCCCCCTACGGCCCTCAGCAGCCAGGGTTATATGTAGGTCCTCGGTTGTAGTACACTCCTGATGGGGTGTAGAGGCAAGCAAGGAATGAAGATGCTTGATAGTCTTGTAAACCAGAGAAGAATACAATTTTTACCCAGTGATCTGTGGCGAGAACTGACCTGAAGTGTGTTAGTGGACGGTGAGAAGATTAGAACGGTGGTGGTGAAGGAATGAACAGCTGTGGTGGTGAAGCACTATGCAGCTGTGGTTGTGAAGAACTGAGCAGAGGTTGGGATGAAGTACTAAGTTGTGGAGGTGAAGCACTGTGGAGATGGAGCACCTCCCAGCTGTGAAAGTGTAGTGGTGGAGTACTTAGTAGCTGTTGAAGTGAAGCCTTTTATCTTAGCTCTTGATGAGATGAAGCACTAAGAAGTCGTAGTGGTGGAGTACTCAGAAGCTGTAGAAGTGAAACATCATTATTTTAGCTGTTGTAGAGGTGAAGCACTGAGCAACTGTGGAGCTGAAGCACTGAATCGCTATATAGATGATGCAATGAGTAGCTGCTGAGTTGAAGCAAGAAGCAGCTGCAGAAGTAAAGCACTGAGCAGTAATGGAGGTGAAACATTTAGCCGCCAAGATGAAGCACTCAGCAGCTGCGTGTACTGTTGCTGCTCTCTCCTTCCTCGTTCCGTCGCCACTCTCCCCATCAATTGCCAGCACACTGATAAGCACACACACACACACACCACTCACACACGCGCACCCATACCTCCCAGCGCGCGCGTACACACACACACACACACACACACACACACACACACACACACATACACACACAATTTATTGTAAATACTCAGTACATCATAAAGCAGAGTATGAAAGACCACACCCACACACACACACTCACGTGGACATGCAAAACCCATCACCAGTCCGACGTGGACATTCAGAAACTTACCATTATCACGGAGTGCGGTAGCCACTCAGTAAGTAGCACGGTATAAAATAAGGAAAAATGTTCACTGCACATCAAAGGCAAAACTTCGTGATCCATTTTATATATATATATATATATATATATATATATATATATATATATATATATATATATATATATTCAGATTAAATGTGAAGTAAAACACTCAGAAAGCTTATGCCTCAGTCAATGTAATTGCCATTAAAAAGAATCCGGATTTGGATCCGTGGATATTTGGTATATATATTCAGATTAAATGTGAAGTAAAACACTCAGAAAGCTTATGCCTCAGTCAATGTAATTGCCATTAAAAAGAATCCGGATTTGGATCCGTGGATATTTGGTCCTGATCCAGATGCTGATCCTCCCCCAAATTTAATCCTTTCTTCCTTGGCCCATGGCCCACCCTTCACAAAATTTCATTAAAATCCGTACATAACTTTTTGAGTAATCCTGCAGACAGACAAACAAACCAACGCAGGGTAAAACATAACTTTGGCGGAGGTAATACGTAAAATATAAACTAAGGATACATAAAAAAAAAAAAAAAAAAAATAATTCCTACACATCTTCATAAACTTGATCATGAAATAAATGGAGGCTAATAAATACAGAGATTTGTAGAAATAAATAAAAAAATATTGTACAAGTAAATAAAAAGAATGAAAAAATTACACTTAGTGCTAGCTCTTCGTAAATTTTTGCTAGACTGCCATAGAAGTTCTGAGCAGGCTATGTTGCCAAACGTTTTCCATTTACCCGAATAAGTATTTTTGATTTCACCACTGCACAAAATCAGCTTGATCGCTGCACATTTTGTGATCACTGTACACTTATTTTAAACTCTGGGAAATGGGAAAGGGGCAGGTTCAAAATGACGTCCTGTACTATAGGGTATAGGAGCATTCGTGAGAAAACGGTCGCAAAGCCCAGGTCTAAGCTTATGAACTAACAGACCTTCGCTATTCAAGTGCAAAACTACTCGCAAAGTCTTGCTAATCTTCGTAGGAGCCGCAACATTTGAACCGCAAAAATATCGATTTTGATCTTTCATCTTCATCAGTCATAACACAAGAACAAAAAGGCGTACGGGAGCGTACTGTACACCGAAACGCTATTTGTCAAGTATAGATGTTTCTTTTCATGCTTAGAAAGGCGGTCAGGCTACGGTTCGCGAGTTACGGCCTGAAAACCGCATCGCGGGTAACCGTAAATACACCCTTTGGCGCAATATTGGTTAGCTACAGATCGCCTACAGATTAAAACGTACCAAAATACTGCTTTTCCTTTTAGTCTTTCAGTATGCTATGCATGTAACAATCCAAATCTAACTCTTGCTTTATGCATGATTACCCTTAAAAAAAAAAAAAAATCATAAACTGAAAAACAAAACAAAAAAATCTTCCAAAATGGTGGTTAAGAAGTAGGAATGGCAACAAAAGTGCACAGATAAGAGATGAAAAAAGCACAGAAACAAGAGAGCATTCAGGATGGGAGGAGATTTGTAGACTTACACCCATTACTACGTTCCACCAGCTACAAGTGTGTGGCTAAGGTGTGGAATGTAGTAATGGGTACAGGTCTCTAGATCTCCTCCCATCCTGAATGCTCTCTTGTTTCTGCACTTTTTTCATCTCTTATCTGTGCGCTTTTGCCATTCCTACTTCTTAATCATTTTAAAAGAGAATTTTTATTTTTTAGTATTAATATGTACCCCTCACAAACTTCACAACTGACTCCGCGAACTTGACGTATTGAACTTACTCTATGGGCTCATATTACCGTGAAGGACATGATGGTGAGGGTGTGGAATTATTTATCAGGCTTAAGTCCCCTCCACCAGGCAGTTCACAGTGGGAATCTAAATCACACGCGTTTCAATTTACGACTGAGACGTGTGCTGTAAATTTCCTTCTGAGTTGCCGTGGACTTAAATTCGCCTGATTTATAAACGTTCCATAACAAATTGATGGTAAGGTATAATTGGTTCCCTGTGTTTGCCTCGTTGCTGGAATGTGTCACGGTATTCTCATGTGTCACAGTATACTTATGTCGCAGTATAGTCATGTGTCACAGTATAGTCACGTATCACAATATTGTCATGTGTCACAGTATTGTCATGTGTCACAGTATTGTCGTGTGCCACAGTATAGTCACGTATCACAGTATAATTATGTGTCACAATATAGTCATGTGTTACAGTATAGTCATGTGTCACAGTATAATAACGTATGACGGTAAAGTCTTAATAAAAAGTATCATATTACCAGTACCCTACGAAACTTTGTAGCACCTTTTCCTCAGCTATTTATTTTCCACTATCCCTAGTCCGCGTGGAGGTCTACGACTTTGAAATTTTTCGTTTCATTGGGCTAAAAAAAAAAAGAAAAAGGAAAAAAATACTCCAATATCCTCATGTATGTTATTACTGTAAATTATTCCCGATGTTAAAAAATATGTAAATGGGCGAGAGAATCATAAAAATAAAATCCTGTAATATAAACTATGGGACAGGTGTTACGTAACCTCCTTACCTGGCAAGAAAGTGGCCCTAGAACACAATGGCGGGTTTTCTTAAGTGCAAAAGTTTGGTATTTATGGGAGTGGGGGAAAGGAATGTTATTGCATGTTAAGTCTTTTGTTTCCTTTACATTTTATTGATGGATCCGACATGTGCGTGAAACGTATGGTGGATATGAATGTTCCTTTCTCTATGTGATGAACTTTTAGAATTCTCTGTAGTGTACCCTGGTTGCAAAAAGAGTATATTATGAAAAAGGAAAAAAAAAGAAAGAAAGAAGAAGGAGGAGGAGGAGAAGGAAGAAGAAGTAGAGGAGAAGAAGAAGAAGAAGAAGAGGAAGAAGAAGAAGAAGAAGAAGAAGAAGAAGAAGGAGGAGGAGGAGGAGGAGGAGGAGGAGGAGGAGGAGGAGAAGGAGGAGGACGAGCAAGAAACTAGAGAGATAAGAGTATTTTGGATTAAAAATGTACTGTACAAATCGGGGACCTTCTCTTACAGTGCTAGAACTCAATATTATCCTAAACAATGTCCACCAGTATGAAAGAACTACATGAAAGGGATGATGTAGGATGTCATATAGTAATACTGCAAGGCTGAGGACATTATATATATAGTAATTTAAGAGTATGACGAAATAAAGTGATGGGTGATGATTATATGTGAAACTAATTATACATCTATAGTCATTATATAGGGATGTCATTACGTTTTTATTTTAATATTCATTGTATCTTAATTTAATATTCATTGTATCTTACTGTTTGCTAAAGTATTATATAACAAATCCGCTCCATTAACACTATAAAACAATAACAGCAGCAGCAAATATAATAATAATAATAATAATAATAATAATAATAATAATAATAAAAATAATAATAATAATAATAACAATAACAAATAACAGTAATAACAATTACAATAAAAACAATAACAACAACAACAATAATAATAGTAGTAGTAGTAATAATAATAATAATAATAATAATAATAATATTAATATTAATAATAATAACAACAATAATAATAATAATAATAATAATAATAATAATAATAAAAATAATAATAATAATAATAATAATAATAATAATAATAATAATAATTCAGAGTTAGTTGTACGAAAATTATCAGTGGTAATATTTTCCAATCTGATATTAAAACAAGGACTCATTACACGACAGATGTTATGATAAAACTCAAGCGAAAAGTTATATAACAAAATATTTACTATACAACAGAGATCTGAAGTACTCTATAATCCATTGTAATTATATCTTGTTTAATATTATATGCCACAGAATTATTGAGCTTCCTAATTACTGCTTATATATTATGTTGTTGATGGTATAGCCAATTTAGTACGTAATTATAGTCAATGACGCTATAAGAGAGAGAGAGAGAGAGAGAGAGAGAGAGAGAGAGAGAGAAAGAGAGAGAGAGAATGTGTGTGTGTGTGTGTGTGTGTGTGTGTGTGAGACATTACAGCCTGATGGTGATGATGTATATGTGTCATTTGTCCTTAGATTAACATTTGCTCTTGGCGGAAAAAAGCCAAATTGTTCCATGACATAAAGTGAAATATAAAAAAGACTAATTGGACTCACCTGTGCCTTCAGGTAATTAACTAAGCCTTGCCTATCAATTACTCCTTAATCATCCACGTAATTAGTAGCGCTTAAAAATGTAATTAAGATTAATTCTCTATCCCAATACATCTATATTTACGATAGTGTACATTTTTGGTCAATTAATTAACCTTTGCACCTCAGCGATTTATTTTTCGTCTCGTTCCTTCCTTCAGACGATTTTATTCTACTTGTGAGGGGGTTGGAACTGGAGGGATTAGATATAGCTTTAATTAGATACAGCTTTAACTGGATATAGCTTTCATTAGATATAGCTTTAATTAGATATAGCTTTAATTTGGTATATCTTTAATTAACATCTTTTACTAATATAAATCCCTCGAGTATAAATTGTCTGATCGTGGCAAGAATATATTACAAGAACTCGTCATAGGATTCAAAGGGTTAACTGTTCATCTATTTATTTATCTTTCTATCTATCTATTTACAGTATCCATCTATCTGCCTATATCTATCATTCTATCTATCTACAGTATCTATCTATCTACCTATAGCTATCATTCTATCTATCTATCTGCCTGTTTATCTCTACATCTGTTTATTTTACCTGTTATTTTTACCTATTTGCCTATCTGTCTATTTATCTATCTGTCCATCTATCTATCTATTGCCCGACGCTTTAATCCTGTAAGGGGTGGCCACAGACGAATCAACTCCATGTCACCACATTCTCTGCCAATTCGCTGCCCTCTTACCAACTCACACCCATCTCACTCATACGCCTCTTCACCCCATCCTTTCATCCCATCCTCGGTCTCCTCCTCCTCCTCCCTCCTTCCACCTCACTCACGTACATTCTCCTAGCCAGTCTCCCATTCTCCATCCTCTTCACACGACCAAACCACGTCTAGGTATTTCTCCTAATGCCCTCTAAGGCGTAACATCAGCACTTCAGCTTTCCTTCACTTCCTCATTTGTCTGCCTCTCCACGTCTCAAGAATTTCGAAGTACTGGAATAAGATTTCGGTTCTTCTGATCATTTTTCATTAGTTTAGTGGTGTTAGACTAAAAAGGTAGGAATCTATTTTAGTTTACCCCCCGCGAAAAGAGTAGGGTCCCGAGGCTAGGCTACGGTAATTCAATATATTTCAGGATAGTTGGCCAGCTAGAGAGAGAGAGAGAGAGAGAGAGAGAGAGAGAGAAAGTCACCTCCTCAGGTTCAAATTTATTCGAGGCCCTCTCTCCGCATGGGGTGTTTTGACCACTACACCACCACGCGTTAGTAAAAGAAAAAACTTAGAGAGAGGTTTCTTTTTGTCTCTATACCCGAACGTTTAAATTCTCTCTCTTGGGTCTGAAACATATCCCAGCCACACGAGGTGGGTGGGTAGATAGGTGGGTGGGTAGATAGGTGGGTGGGTGGGTGGGTAGGTGGAAGGGTGGGCAGATAGGTGGGTGGGTAGGTAGGTGGGTAGGTGGGTGGAATCAAGAGCTTAGGCTTATATGAATTAGTAACTTAAAATACTGAATACTTTTAGTCTTTCAAAACGATCACGCTTTATTACGTATATATTATTTCTTGTTTCTTCTAGACGTTTTTGTTCATCTTAGAAGAAACACTCGTACTTAAGAAGTTAATAAAGACTACATCTAACCTTATTTTGCAAAGTCTTTCGCTAACTACAGCTCGTTTGGAGGGAGTAAGAACTAGGTATGAGTGAGAACGAGACGCGACTGCATTAAGCGAATAAACAGAAATAAATTACTTAAATGTTCTAAGCTCCTTTGTTACTCCCTGACCCTTCCTTTCAATTAACGTAGGGGAAAGTTTTGTGCTGATGGCTTTACAAACATCACAAGCAACTTCCATTAATACCTCAGCACGATTAATGTCTTTCTTTTTTTTTTTCTTTCATTTATTTATGTGAGGGAGCATGTATTGATGAGGCTCTGTCCGTCTGCCTGCCACTAATGATTTTCGGATATAAGGCACTTTACTCCCATAGACTTCAGTGACTTACGTGAAGCCCCACAACACTACACCACATAATTATACCTTCCTACACCACACCACGCCACACCACACCACACCAAACCATACCACACTACACAAAATCACCCTTCCAGACCATACCACACCACGCCACACAAAATCACCCTCCCGCACTACACACCACACAATATTCCCCTCACATCACACCACACCACACGACACAAAATCACCCTCCCACACCACACCACACCACACAAAATCATCATCCCACACCCTTACACACCACATCACGTCACACAGAATCACTCTTCCACACCACGCCACACCGGACATCAACCAAAAGGGCCCCGAAGCTTCCGCATTAATTACTTTTGTTTCCTTTTACTCCTTCTATGGATACAGGATTTTTCAGCTTTGAGAAAAAAGAAAAACTCGAAGGGATGCCATTAAGCACTCCATTCAGATTTATTTTTTCAATTCCCGCTGCCTCCAGACGATTTTATTTAGCTTAGAGAGAGAGAGAGAGAGAGAGAGAGAGAGAGAGAGAGAGAGAGAAATACACTAGGAACGAATACCCGGTAATATACTCACAAGGTTACAAAAGTGTTTACAATCTGACGTCATTCATTGTTAAGTGGTGCTAGTCAGGCGTTACGTACAGTACTGTACATGTAGTTGCGTATGACTGATGGAAAGGAGAAAGTTGCTGGGTAGTTATTATGTGTGTGTGTGTGTGTGTGTGTGTGTGTGTGTGAATGATAGTAGTGTAGTAGTCAGGTTTAAAGGCTTTATGACCTCTGAGCTTCGTGACTAAATGCTGGTAGGCGGAGGGAGGTATTATAAGAGTCCTTCCAGGAAATTCCCAGACGCAGGCAACCAATTCTGGGCAGTAATTGAGTTGATTACGTTAGACGATATTCTTCAAGTGGGGACTGACTGACAGGGCAGCTTCTAGAGATGCTCCCATTCAAAAAAAAAAAAAAAAAAAAAAAAAAAGAAGGAAAGAAAGAAAGGAAGGAGAAGAAGAAGAAGAAGAAAAAGAAGGAGGAGGAGGAAAGAAAAGAGAGAAAAAAAATATTGAACACGCTTTGGCTAACACAATATACTTTTTCCCAAATAATCCAATTTTATAATCAATTTAATCGTGGAATATTACCCTACCTTTGTTCACCTGTTGCAATCATACCTTTATTTACCTTGAGTTCTGTCTAATCAATTGTTCTAATTCATCGATCACTCTTTATATATGCCTGCACTAATTTCCTCTGCAAAGAAACTTCCCCGCGCACTATAAAACTGTATAATTTTCGACCCACCTCCTTAAGCAAACTTTTCTACTAACTGTCTACATGAGAGTGTAGGGTGTAGTGTGTAGGATGTAAGGCTTCTGAATGCACAACACCCACTTGTTTTCTGCTCATTTCCGCCTGAAGGTCAGTCCTTCCCCAGATAATTGATCCCCAGGTCAGTCGTGGCCTAATTTAATCGCACCTAATCAAATCTAACCTAACCTAACCTAGCTAACACTAAACTGAATTAATCTAACCTAACCTGCATTAATCAAACCCAACCTAACCTACCTAAATCCAGCTTGGAATGAATTAGAGACGGAGGGGTTTGGGGCCAGGATAGACCTGTTACTTTGTCTTTTAACCCTCTGATGAAGTTGAAGGCGTGTATTTTTTGTAACTTTAGCCGACTCCCTAGCACCTCTTCCTAAGCGATTCGTTTTTGTATGTGGTTGGTTGATATCCTTTTGCACGTTATTGATGCAGAGTTTGACCCTACCTTCAGAGTATTCAGTACCTTGGTGAGTAAGACTTGAACACAACCTTTTCCAGGCTTGTTCTTCGCCATCTGATGCTTAATAATTCGACTCTGTCTTGAGGTTAAGAATTGAAAAATAAAAAATGCTTCATATGCTTCGTGTCATTCTTTCGAACAGGTGTGGGGTACAGCCATTCCTTGACAAAAGAAGAAGAGAAAGGAGGAGGAGGAGGAGGAGGAGAAGAAGAAGAAGAAGAAGAAGGAAAGAAGAAGCAAAAATTAAGAAAAGGAAAAAATGCATATCCTGACGTCTCGATACTGCATGTTAGAGTGAGTGAATAATTGTCAGGTGTTAAGACTTACGTGAAGCATTCCTTTCTTCGACCTTCACTTCTTTTCTTTGGTGACTTTTTTTTTTTTTTTTTAACTCTCTCCGAATTGCGTTTTTCAGTTTTGGACAGCTTTTTTCTCCATCTAGCAATGTTAAATATGTACAGTCTTTCTTAATGCCATTTACTTACAGAATTTGATCTTAACGTCACCTTTTACTAACAAATGTCGTTTCTGACTGCTTTTTGCCATACAAGTCGTTCATAACTTTACTTTTTACAAACTGATGTCGTTTCTAGCTTTGCTCTTTGCTAATAGAAATGGCTCGTAGCTTCCCTTTTTGTTACCGAAGTAGATCCTGTTCACATTTTACTAATTGAAGTCGTTTCTAACCATGTCTTTTGCTGTGAAAGTCGTTTTTAATCTCACATTACTAACAGATGTCGTTCCTAACTTCACATAAATCGACTCTCAGCAGCATAAGTTAGATGAATAACACGTCAAGCTGGGGCGAAGGAGTACTGCAATATTTCTCTTGTAGATTACAGTGAAGCAATCAAGTACCCAAGGTAGGTAAAGGTACATTCAATAGCTCTCTTGCCCTTGCTAATTAATCTCCGTGTTGAAGGAGAGAGGGAGGAACAGGAGAGGGATGCCTTCACGTGGTGGCACCGATACAAATGGTGGTTCCTCTGCCTGGTCATATAAAGGTCCCTCAACTCTTACTGTAGTTGGAATGGGGTCTCCCAAACTGAGTAAAACTGAGCTGGGATGGCAGAGAGAGAGAGAGAGAGAGAGAGAGAGAGAGAGAGTCCCAGTACCCGTCTTCTGTCAATTAGCAGCTAGCCAGTGTGTGTGTGTGTGTGTGTGTGTGTGTGTGTGTGTGTGTGTGTGTGTGACTGGATAATGATAAAATAAACACCCGGCTAATGGGGCTTCCTAGTAATGACCTCCATGAATAAAGCACCGGGTATATGGAAAGTCAACACCTGCCATAATTTACTGCCCTAATCTATCATTGTACCTGGCCAAAGGGGAGAAATTGAGGGGGTCTTAGTCGGTAGTTATTCCCTGCTTACGTGTGCCTAACTTCCCCATTAGAGAGGTTGTGTGTGGGAGGGGTGTCGCTATTTTACGTAAGAGTGCTACCTACTTCTTCCTTAGCCTTTATCATTCCTTTTCTGTGCCTGCCCTCCTCTCTTCCTATTTCTCCCATCTCTCCTGTCACTTCTTATTGCTTTTCTTTCCTTTACAGGCGGCTTTACGTTGAGTGACAAGCCAAATGGTTTCCTGTAAGCCAAGAAACCATTTACAGCGCTGGGTGGTAACCATTTAACCAAACCATACGTGCTCCCTACGTGTCAACAAGTGGGTTGGTGGAGGGTTAGCTCCCCTCTCCGTAAAACAAATAACTCAGAGTCAAATGGCCACCCCTTACGGGATTATGGCGTCTGGCAGTAGATAGATAGATAGATAGTTATGGAGAGAGAGAGAGAGAGAGAGAGAGAGAGAGAGAGAGAGAGAGAGAGAGAGAGAGAGAGAATTATGTTACGTAATGTTGTGGGGGGGGGTAGTTACCTTACGTAAAGTTATTGGGTGTGTGTAATTATTGTATGGAATATTGAAGAGTGTGTTTATAATATACAGAGGGCATTGGTGGTCCTTAGTGATGGACAGGCGAGTGAGGGAAAATTTGATGTGAACGCCTTTGATGGGAAGCAGGAGGAATATTGAAGCACCCATTTTATTTTAGGTGTCCGGCTCTGGGTATAGGCATAAAATCCCTTTCCCTGAGGTCCAGCGGTCCTCCTACGTACTATACACCTCCACATGTCACCACTTCGGCGCTAACACCCACCATCCATACTGAATATATGCTAGAGCTGCCTCATACAAGACTTGTGTATTGGTATTAGCCGGGGTTGATTTTATGACTTGTCGGCGGGTCTTATGATAGCTCAGTATAGTCTGCTTTGACGAAATTCAAATCCGTAACCAATTTTTTGCCCCAGCTGGGATTTGAACCATGGACTACTGGGACTTTAGGCCACCTCTCTACCGACTCGGCCACCGTCTTCTCCAAGGGGAGGATACAGTTATCAAAATGTGAAGTTATTTTAAAGGTTTGGGAGGACGTGGGTGGGAAAGAGGTGAATTTTCGAGTGGGATGTGTATGGTGACACTGCGGGACAGAATGAGAGAGAGAGGTGGCGTAAGGGGAAGAGATGGTAAACTAAAGGGGATTGGAAGAAGGTGGAAGGAGTTCATGGAAGCTGTGCATAAGAGTTGGAGGGAAATGTATGGTATGAACCGCTTATGCATTGAGAATTAAGTTGGAAAAAGATGCAGAGAGCCAGGTAGGAATCTGCACGTAGCTTTCATGAACCTGGAAAGGGCATGTGATTGGGTGTGTTGGAGATATATGGAGTGAGGGGAAATCTTGAAGAGCAGCCAAGAGTTTTATCAGAGAAATAGAGTTTGTGTGAGACTGGGAAAGGAGGAAGGTAAAGAGCCAGAGATAACAAAAAGTTGTGTTGGAGAAGTGTGATGTCTCTATAAAATCAGTTTGTCCAGAGATGGGCTGGGAAGGTAAATGTTTAAATACTTGGAAGAGCGGGGAAGTTTATGGAATGCAGGTACAGAGGAGACTTAAGTTCTTGAAATCAAGTGCCTAAGTGATTTCCCTTACATATTTAGGTAAAATTAGATGGCTAGGATATGGTGAATTTATTATAAACTGAAGTGAATGTTACCACTTGTTTTCATCACTGATTTTGTCATTTACTCTATTGATTACTTTCACCCATACTCATAAATCTACAGTAGATGGATGGATGGATAGATAGAAAGATAAACAGATCGACAGATAGATAAACAGATCGACAGATATAAATAGAGGGACAGATAAATAGATATATAGATACAAGTTGCATGAATATTAGACTTTGTGCATGGTAAATATGATGAAACTAGGATCCAAATATTTATTTTTCTTCAACCGCGAGAAATCCTAGCAGTTAAAGGCCTCAAAAACAATCTCCAGTAACCTCAGAACAAGTGGTTATCTGAGGAGTTCACTTTGACTAACACCAGGCACTTATTTTCAGCTAGGAGACGTCCAAGAAGTCAAAAGATTACGGAAACTGCAAGGAGAAGCGAGCCCTGCCTAGGTCAACAACGTGGGTTCTTCAGGTTCAGTCTCCTGGCTCCATCGTGGTCATGCTTCCTCATTTCTGTTAAGGATGTTGGGTCCTCGTTCTGATATGCCCAGATTACAGGTATCGTGCTCGTCTGTAAATATAAAGGTGATGTCAGTACATCGGCGTTCATGAGTAGGGATGAATATGTGGATGTGTGTGTGTGTGTTTTTTTTTCTGACTAAGATGTAGTTTTCTTTCATTCCTTCGTTCTCTCTTTTTTAGTTTTACAGATGTTTCTTCCTGCGGTGCCCTAGAAACTTTTTTTTTTTTTTTTTTGTGTACTTTGATAACGCGCTACAAGTTTTGGAGTTTTATTCTTTTGAGATTTAGTAATTCTCTGATACTTTACGTTGTACCAAAACCCTCTGTATAATACTCTGTATAATACTTCATGCAAGGTTGGTGTACTCAATAAATTATCTATATCCATCTACCTATCTGTCTATCTATCTCTCTATCTGTCTACCTGCCTATCTACCTGCCTACCTAACTGTCTCCACTGTGGTACCTATCAGACAGGTGAGTAGCCTAGTATTTCAGTGCCACTGCATGAAGGCGCCCCTCTCCAGCACCTAGTTTTCTGATGCACAGCAGTGTGGTTTTTCGGCAGCGACTGTGTTAGCACCAAATGAAATTCACAAACTAATGAAAGATTGGGGAAACACTGAATTGAAAGTTAAGACAAACACGCAGACAATAACTATACTCTATTTACACTAACTTGGCTTAAAATTGCCAACTCTCTAGAAGTATATTTAGTGCCGAGTTGTAACAATGAATTTATCCTAGAATATGATGCTGGTCACGAGGAAGTGTTATGATATGTAAAGCTGGAGCATTGGTTTCTCCACTACTAAGTTTGGTGAAATAAATAACAAGGTCACGAGAATCTGGGCCAATTAGAGTAAAAGGAGTATAGTAAAGAACCCAAGTCAGGAGCACAGATGCATTAATTGAACCACCTGGAAATATAAAACGAACTCTGAACCACCTGGAAATATGGAACGACCTCTGAACCACCTGGAAATATGGAACGACCTCTGAACCACAAAGAAATATGGCACGACCTCTGAACCACTTAGAAACACTGAACCAACTATGAACCACCTGGGAACATGGAACGAACTAAGAACCAGTTAGTAATATGGAACGAACTCTGAACCACCTGAAAATATTGAATCGAACTCTGAACCACCTGAAAATATTGAATCGAACTCTGAACCACCTGAAAATATTGAAACGAACTCTGAACCACCTGAAAATATTGAAACGAACCCTGAACCACCTGGAAACATGGACCGAACTACGAACCACCAAGAAACATGGAACGAACCGTGAGTTGCATGTCGTTCTCTGTGTCGGAGGTGGTCCAGGGTCGTGAGAATCTGAGGACAGTGTGGGTGTCGTTCTCGTAGCCGCCAAGAAGCGTCACATCCTGAGACTCGTCCATGGTGGGCACGGCATACGAACGAGAATATCGATCCTGAAAAAAAATGATAATAGTAGTAGTAGTAGTAGCAGTAGTAGGACACACCAAGTAGAATATCAATCCTGAAAAACTATAAAGATAATAATAATAATAATAATAATAACAATATTAATAAAAATAATAATAATAATAATAATAATAATAATAATAATAATAATGATAATAACATTAATAAAAAAAATAATAAAAATAATAATAATAATAATAATAATAATAATAATAAAAATAATAATAACAATAATAGTAATAATAATAATAATAAATAAATAAATAAATAAACAAATAAGGGACCCAATACCTTCTGATGATATCTTGATTATTAAAAAATACCTTCGTCATTGTTAATTATTTAAGTCGCTGAAATTATTGGAAGTGACAAAAAATAGTATAAAACTGGGAATTGAGGGAAAAAAAAAAAAAGGAACAAATCCATAACCATATAAAACCAAGAACACTTTTTTCTGTTTTTCAGAATATGAAAAGGATATACTAAATTATCATACGGGCAAATGTCAACTGCTTTGGATTAGCAAGAGGTATGCCGCTGAGCAAAAGACGAAAATTGCAGCTTAGCGTTTTAGATCCAAATTCTTCAAAACGGTGAAGGGCTGCTGTTGTACTGAATTAAATGTTGCTCATACACTTTTCGACTTGTACAGGAGTTCACAGGGAAGCGCTTTGTCGCTGACCTAAAGAAGAACCATTCAAGTCGGCCATCAACTTAGTCATGAACGTAAAGTATGGGGCCAAACTAAATATGTAAAATAATTAAACAATCTACTCAAAATTATCATTTTCAAATTTCTGTGTATGTAACACTTAACATATTATCTTTTATTTCTCACCAAGACTGAAATATTAAGTGGGGTATTTTTTGTACAATGAAAATCTTAAAATCTAGCCTTTTTTTTTCTTTTTTTTTTTAAATGGGAAAGGGGAGGGGAGGGACATTCTGCGGCTGTAAATCCACATATTACGCTTCTCTGTTGTGTGTGTGTGTGTGTGTGTGTGTGTGTGTGTGTGTGTGTGTGTGTGTGTGTGTGTGAGTACACTCACGTGCAGGATGGGCTGTCCGCCTTCGTCCACCCATCCCAGCACGATGTCGGCGCCCTGCATGCCTCCGCTGGGAGAGAAACCCAGACCCACCCAGCCCCTGGTGGCCACCTGAAGCACAACACAACACAACACAGGTCAGGGAGGGACAGAGATGCTGGGCAGTTAATAAAAATACAGTACGTTAAAACTATACTGACTTTACTCTGACGATGTAAAATTGCTGTCTCACCATCTTAAATACTGAGTTCTAATAATGGAATGCTACTAGATTACGGAACTAGTAACGAAGAAGTGCTAGTACAAGAATGTAAGACTGTAGCATTGTCTTGTTCTGCTTCTTGACCTGCGTTAATTAAGCTGCAAAATCTAGACCAGGTTAAGGTAAAAAAAATACCGCACAGATGTATTTTTCACGCAAAGAAGATAGACCTCAAGGTTTAAAATACACTACAGGTGTGTAAAAATTACCTCTCTCTCTCTCTCTCTCTCTCTCTCTCTCTCTCTCTCTCTCTCTCTCTCTCTCTCTCTCACCTGCACTTCAAAGACGATATCGTTGTCCCGCGGCTTCCACTTCATATGGTATTTATGTCCAGGATCCATTTTGACACACTGGCAGAAATCCATGGGGGGCAGACCCTCAGAGCCCTGCCCCTCCACCATCATGGCAGTCGTCACCACCATCGCCACCATCACCATAAGCGCTGCCATGATCTCCTCTCACCTGCAGGGGAATGAAGAGGCCGGGTAAATGTCATAATGGTGTCTGACATGAAAGCGAAGTGTCATGTAAGAATTATAGATATTGCGACAGCATCTCTCTCTCTCTCTCTCTCTCTCTCTCTCTCTCTTTTCCCATGCAGTTGACAATTTTCCTACTCTCATACTTTCTCTCTTGAAGCTTCTGAGTCCTACCTTTCCCCAGTCTCAGATGGGAAAAGAAAGGTTAAGATGAAGATGTGGAATGATGACCTTCGTTTCTAAGGCAAGCTCCTATAACCCACGGGTCTTCAAGGCTCTCTTCTTGACCTCTTGAATCCGAGTGACGTCGTATTTCATTTATTCATGTTTCTACCAGACGATTTTATTCGACTTACGAAAGGCCTCTCGTATTGGAGGGGTTCACTGAGGCGGCTATATAACACACACACACACACACACACACACACACACACACACACACACACACACACACACACACACAGATGTTACAGATTAAGATTCCACAGTTTTGTGAATCCATTATCAGGCTCATATTTAGTGCACGGTTAGTAGTAGTAGTAGTAGTAGCAGCAGCAGCAGCAGCAGTAGTAGTAGTAGCAGTAGTAGTAGCACTTGCAGCCCCATGTTCATCTGAATGCAAACCTGATGGACCACAGGCTGAAGTTACGCATCCTTCACCATCCTTCTTTTGAGGGATAGAGAGTGAGATGGGGGACGTATGCATGACCAGGCAACGAAGTCACTCAATCACATCGGTGCCGCCACATGAAGGCGTCCCTCTCCACCACTACTCCACCACACTGACCTGGTGATACTGGGTAACTATGCTTCCTCTGTGTGGGTGATGTCGATAATGATGAAGGCACTCCGCTCTGTCATCCTTTATAGCAGAGGCTCCCCTTTGATTTTTTCCTATGACGTTGATAACTGCCAAGTGTCTCATTCTGTTCTTCTGTTTGTGCATGCTTTACTGTGACGCTGGAGAGGGACGCCTTCTTGTGGTGGCCCTGATATTACTGGGGCTGCTGAACTGCCTGGTTACACAAATGTCTTTCAACTACTTCCCTATCCCCCCCCAAAGAAGGATAGGGAAGTAGCACTTCGTCGTGACTAGCATCATAGCACTTCTTCGTGACTAGCACCATATTTCTATTACCACAGCTCAACATTTAGACGACTTAGACGACACTGCGTATGAAAAATTAGAGAAAAGCCAAAAATATTGAAAAAATAATGTTATATTAAAACAGAATATAATAACGTATTTAATAATACTGAATGTCCTAATCTTTCACTGGCAGTCACCAAAAAAAATGTCTTCATTATTCTCATCACGATCTAGACAACGCTCCTGATGAATAATTACGGAAGTGCCCAAAGCAGTGATATATTATTGTCATATCTGAATACAAGTTAAAACGTTAACGGTAATAACACCTGCCCTAATTTTTTCCGAAGTCGACAAAAACTGTCTTCATCATTCTCATCATGATCTAGATGACACTGCAGGTGAACAGGTATAAATTTCCTCTGACCTTCGGAGTAAATGCCTCCTGTCACTGAAGAACTGTGATTGTATGTGATTATGGGATCGCTTTCCGGAGACCTACACCCCTGAATTACGCTGGAGGAGGAACTGCACTTCACCGTTTGTTAAGAGCAGGAGACATGTTGAGTCACTGCCTTTTATGACGCAGGTACCGGTATTGTAGTCGTGCTGTGTCAGGATGAGGTTTGAGACTCCAAGCACAATATGGCCTAGGAAATACTGTTTACATTTTGCATACCGGTACTGTTACAGATTTTTTATTTATTTATTTATTTATTTTTTGAATGAAGGGCACCAGTAACCTAGTGTATGGACCAGCGTTTTATTTTATTTGTACTTGTCTGCATTAACCTATTTGTGTCCAGGATCCTTCATAAAGAACAAAGTCGTGAGCTTCACGCTATGTGTCAATAGGTGGGGGACGACGCGTTAAATACCCTTTCAACAAAATCCCCACACAGCAAATAGTAATGGGTAACAAAAGTATATTTAGCCTGTTCCAAATGAGTAGTAAAAATGCACTCGCGGCCGGAGACAAGGTGCATATTTGGACGACTATAATCGGTCTGTTTTCATTTGGTGGATCTGGACCAAATTTCACCCCATGAGTCCTAAGTCCAGGGTGCATGAAATTCGATGAGCCTAAGTTGTGGTAGGAATGAGGTTGGTTTTTACTAATCATACCAAGCCTCCAGTCCCAACTACACCCTGCCATCAATTAAGCTTAAAGGAGTTGGAGATCCTTGTAAAATTTGAGCAAACCGACTACAGAAGAGTAAAACGGACAGTCTAGTACAGGAGTGGTGAATGCTGCTCAAGCGCCACCCTGGAGAAGCCATCAAATACTGCTCAGGCGCACCAATCAGGTTTCGTCACTTCCCTTACATACAGTTTTTTTTTTTAATGCAAGCGAAAAAGAAACCACAGCCAGTTTGGCAGGTGGCAAGGCAGGAAGACGCACCTCACTTCACCTCCTGTAGGCTGTGTGACGCACCCAATGCCAACACCCTGGACCATTATTGCCTGCACTGTCCACATGTTGTTAACTTATTACCACAAAGACTCACATTGATTGACACTTGTAAACTGCTGTTAACAGATAATGACTTGCTAGATGTTATTCTTATGTGTCATCCTCACTTTGGTGGATTTTGATTTCATGATGACTACAGTACATAGCGTGTCCTACGTGGCACGAGTCCCATGTACTATCATTGTTAACTAATTGTACTTTATGTCTGCCACCTTCGGGTGTAATAAATTAATCAAAACAATCAAAACAATACCTCATTTTCCATACTTTAGCCTTACCCATGCAGCCGTATGAGTCATTCGTCCATACTGTAGAATTCTGACCCATACACAGGGGCACAGGTAGGATTTTGAAAACTGGGTGGCCAAATTAGTGTCCAGCCTTAATTATGATGTGGCCGAGGGAAAATTCTCTTGTGGGCTTTGGGGTATTTTTCGCGAAGACTGAGGTGACCTGGCTTATTTATGGGGTAACCAGGGCGACTCCGGACTCCTCTTTGGCTACGCTGCTGAGTGAACAAGGGTCTGGAGAACAAATAACTGTAACTAGGAAAATACGACGGAAGTGAATTTTGAATAGTTACTGCCTGAAAAATATAGAAAACGAATATTACAGTGCTTCAGAGAAAACGAGCTCTCTAGTATGACCAAAAATAATCAAAGCAAAGCAGATGATTCGTGATAATTCAATATTGGGGGTAATTTATAAAGTGGTTGCTATGCTGGTCCGAAAATTATTCTCAGCACTCTTCAAGGAGGCATAGGATCACATCAATTTTGAAGTTTATTTTATTTTTCCTCTTTGCCGTAGCTCTTCACGGGATTCTTTGTGTATTTCCTGAGTACGTTTTCAAGTTTTGATCTTTCTTTTTAACTGGTGAAAAGAGTTTAAAGGGCAGTGTTTCTATACGGTCCCTAACAGCGCAGAAGACAGACGGACGCCATCTTGTGGTGGGATAAGAAAGAGGAACGTCGTCTTGTGGTAGGCGAAGAAAAAGGGACTCCATCTAAA
Source organism: Coenobita brevimanus (assembly GCF_032717465.1). Lineage (NCBI taxonomy): Eukaryota > Metazoa > Arthropoda > Malacostraca > Decapoda > Coenobitidae > Coenobita > Coenobita brevimanus. The sequence continues at coordinate 4,191,713 of NC_136981.1, forward strand.
AACTCCACCTCTTAACGAGATTACCCTTATCAGTAGCTATACAAACCTAACCTAGACTTCCGTACCTTTATCCAACCTAATTCATCTCTTATGCCAACCTAACCAAACGCATCCTAGGTAAACCAAACCTATCCCTTAATGTAATCTTATTTTCATTATTTATTGATGGATCCTCTTCATACTCGAAAACACATTTCTGCATACCTCTACAGAGTCACCAGTTCATTTCAAAGGTAGGGCATTTTTTTTCTAGTAATTTTTAAGAGATGGTCCTACTTCTCACTCAATATTACCCCATTCTCAAAGTTAAGTAAAGCAAAGTAAAGGAACACTTGGTAAGCATGGACCCACGTGTTAGGAATTTTTCGGCATATTCCTTCGAAATGGCAAAGTGTATCTCTCTCTCTCTCTCTCTCTCTCTCTCTCTCTCTCACACACACACACACACACACACACACACACACACACACACACTTCCCATATACTGACACCCTTCCCAAGCTTATATGGCAAACATCAGCCAAAAACGAATAGTTTTAGAAATCATCATAATTATACTCTCACTGTGACAAAATATGAGGCCAATAAAATGCAGTGTATTAAAATCACCTAATGATGTCGTGAGAAAGGCTACAGCATCCTCCTGTGTACTATTAAACTTAGTACCGACAAGATATAAGCACATTCTGGGGTGTACAGTACTAAAATACTCTCACTTACCTTATATAAGCAGACCACCAACGTAGCGAACCTTTCCAGAGCCAGAAACGTTTTCAAAATGGCAAAATATTATTACACACGCACGCACGCACGCACGCACGCACGCACGCACGCACGCACGCACGCACGCACGCACGCACGCACGCACGCACGCACGCACGCACGCACGCACGCACGCACGCACGCACGCACGCACGCACGCACGCACGCACGCACGCACGTGCACGCACGCACGCACGCACACACACACACACACACACACACACACACACACACACACACACACACACACACACACACACACACACACACACACACACACACACACACACACACACACACACACACACACACACACACACACACACACACACACACACACACACACACACACACACACACACACACACACACACACACACACACACACACACACACACACACACACACACACACACACACACACACACACACACACACACACACACACACACACACACACACACACACACACACACACACACACACACACACACACACACACACACACACACACACACACACACACACACACACACACACACACACACACACACACACACACACACACACACACACACACACACACACACACACACACACACACACACACACACACACACACACACACACACACACACACACACACACACACACACACACACACACACACACACACACACACACACACACACACACACACACACACACACACACACACACACACACACACACACACACACACACACACACACACACACACACACACACACACACACACACACACACACACACACACACACACACACACACACACACACACACACACACACACACACACACACACACACACACACACACACACACACACACACACACACACACACACACACACACACACACACACACACACACACACACACACACACACACACACACACACACACACACACACACACACACACACACACACACACACACACACACACACACACACACACACACACACACACACACACACACACACACACACACACACACACACACACACACACACACACACACACACACACACACACACACACACACACACACACACACACACACACACACACACACACACACACACACACACACACACACACACACACACACACACACACACACACACACACACACACACACACACACACACACACACACACACACACACACACACACACACACACACACACACACACACACACACACACACACACACACACACACACACACACACACACACACACACACACACACACACACACACACACACACACACACACACACACACACACACACACACACACACACACACACACACACACACACACACACACACACACACACACACACACACACACACACACACACACACACACACACACACACACACACACACACACACACACACACACACACACACACACACACACACACACACACACACACACACACACACACACACACACACACACACACACACACACACACACACACACACACACACACACACACACACACACACACACACACACACACACACACACACACACACACACACACACACACACACACACACACACACACACACACACACACACACACACACACACATCTCAGAGTCACCAGCTTGTTCCAACACTGCCCTACATTCCATAGCTGATAGCCCTCCTGTCGAAGGCTTTTGGCACGAAACAATGGGCTCTGACAAACAGGATTCGAATATTTATCCTGGAAGTCAAGAGAGGATCACGGCCAAGTGCAGCGGGATGGGGAGACGTTGGTGTTGCTATCTGGGCTTTATTGTCGCGTTTATTGCAGGTTTGGGCAATATTAGACTTCAGATAATTACATTTTTTGCGACTCATTGTGCATAAATGTATATATAATTGCATGAGTGTGAAGAAACGGCATAAAAATTCGAAATAACGTTATTTTTACTGTGAACACTAAATTTGGAAAAAAAAAAAAATGGAGGACGAAGACGCTGGGAAAATCGAGCTCATTGAAACCAGTCTTCTACGAAACAGCTTCAGTTCGGGTGTCGGAGATTCGCTCAACACGACTCATTCCCTGGGCGGCCACGCAAGGCATCGCATCACCACTCCTGATGCCCCCATAATCGTGGCTCAGGCAGCTTGACCCTCGAATTTTACTGGGAAATCAGATGTCTTCGAAAAATACATCACCAGTTGTCAGATTATTCTTGTAAATTAATTTTTGTGCAGATATATTAGTATAAGTTTGGTGACTGTTAAAGCTGTGAAGAAGCTAAGTTTGATTTTTGAGAAGTTATAGATACCTGTGTACTGAACTAAGTGATGTATCTGATTTATTCTTAATATCATAATTTCTTTGATGTTACTTCCTGTCGGTTTTATAACTTCACTGTCAGGTTAAAGCATCTGAAAATCTGCCAAAGGAAAAATCAAAAGTTGTCTCGATTCCGGATCAATTCTGTCTTTGAAGAAGATATGGATGCTAATGTAGGGGAGTTTCGATTATTCGTTAAAATTTTTGTTGTCAATATTCTTAAATGCCAAGTGATGTGGACCCTGGAAGGTTAATATGCAAGAACTCTATTGTGGGATATAATGAGGCTCTCGATTATATTTAAAGTGGCATTGGATATTTCGCACCAAATCTTCCTCTATTTTTGCGCATATCACCTTAAAACTCTCCTGTATGTTATCAATATCGTTGTAATATCGACATAGTCTCCTTCATTAACATTCAAGGGGATATTTAGGTATAATGAGCAAGATAAATCGCTAAGAAGGAGCTGTTACGTAATTTTCAAGGCCCCTTTAGAATACGCCCCTGCGTGTGATGGCTTTTGTTGTGGCTGAGGTGTGGCCTTGTGTGCGATGACTCAGGTGTTACACAACGCTCCCTCTAAAGCTTCACCCTTGTTTGTTGTCACTCTACCAACACCGGAAGAGCCATATATTTTACAAACAGGTGAGACATTTGGCTACAGGTGAAGTCAGGTGTGTCCCCCTCTTCTTTGCTCTTTTCTCCTTTCCTCTCTCCTCTTCTCTTTTTCTTTTCTCTCGTCTCCTTACCTCTCCTCTCCTCTCCTCTTCTCTCCATTGCCCTCATTTCTTTTACCCATCTCTCCTCACCTCTCACATTCATATCATTCCTATCCCTTCACTCCCTATCTCCCCTCCTTCCCTCTCCTCTCCTCTCCTCTCACTCGCTGTCTTCTCTCCTCTCCTCTCTTCCACTCCCTCCTCTCCTCTCCTCTCCTCTCCTCTCCTCTCCTCTCACCTTTATTTCCTCCACTCATCTCTCACCCCCTCTTCTCTTCTCCCCTCCCACCACCTGTCCTCTCGTCTCCTCTCTTCTCTCCTCACCTCTTCTCTTGTCTCTTCTCCCCATTCATTTACGTCCTCGTCCTTAGAACAATGAGCTGTGTTTTATAAGTGGCCAATTGGACTTCACATTACGTTTTCTATATGTTTATCTCTCTATAAATCTATGTACCCACCCATCCATCCATCTAGCTGTCTATCCATACGTCTATCCATCTGTTTCTCTGTCTACATTAATGTCTGTCTATCTCTGTCCGTCTGTTAGGGTATCTGTTTGTCTATCGGTCTTTCTATCTGTCTATTTATGTCAGTCTTAATATCTATATCTATGGACAAACTTTACTCTAAGACTTCCCTCAAGAGCCTAAGGTATATGTGTGTGTGTGTGTGTGTGTGTGTGTGTGTGTGTGTGTGACTAAAAATTTTTACAAAACTAACAACGCTATGCTAAAAAAAAAAAAAAATGGAAAAACTCATCTGCTCTTTCACTTTAGCGTGACGGAAGTTTTTGTCCTCAGGTGCTTATTTCCTGTTCCTCAATGGCAGAATAAGACAATACTACGGCTCCACATCCTTCCCATAGGTAGCTAGGTAGATGGGTGAGTAGGTACAGTAGGTAGGTAAACAGGAAGGTAGGTGGGTCAATAGGTAGGTTGGTAGGTAGGTAAGTGGGTAGGTAGGTGGGTAGGTAGGCAGATAGGTAGGTAAGTAGGTGGACAGACAGGATGATATGCTTGCGGTTTTGCCCATAATGCATGACATAATACCTCGTCCTCACACAACCCCTGAATGTAACTATTTGAAACAACACGATTATTTTTAGACTCTATAGTACGTTTTTTATCTCATTTCAGTTTCGACATAAATTTAATCAGTGACGTACAAGAGACTAATGAAGTGCAAGGTGCAGAATAAATCGCTAGAGATGAGGTGTTACGAAATCCCGCAAAGAATGACCTCGTCTAGGCTACCTGAAGGAATTAACGGTAAAGAGACACTAATTACAATGGACCAGGTTTATAAAATTTCTTAAGCTTAATTTGTGTTTATAATTTACGTTTGTGTTTATAATGTGTTTGTTTATAATTTGTGTTTAATTTTTGTTTATAATGTTGTCTTCATATATAAAGCCACTAAACAGTCCCCCATCAAATGAACGTCAGTATCAAAGTGGAAAATTTGAATTAAAAAATGATCCCCGACAATAAGTACTGACGATATTTGTTTACCTTAAAAATTATTGGGTTTATTATAAAATGGGCTCGATTAACAGACAAGCTTAAGATCATTTTCCTTTTGTATCTACGATTTGCTTTTTCTAGGAAGGACAAACACAGGGCAGAATATTCCCATTTGTCCTTTTCTTTTCGCAAAAATTTTAGTAACTAGAGGGAAAATCATCGTAAGTTATTTTCTCTTCACAAGATGGAAGGGAAAAGAGAGTAACAAAAAAAAAAAATCTCCCTATTTCCTTCGCTCTTTCTGTAAAATTTAATCATACTTAAGACAAGAAAATTATCGTAAGCGTCCAAAGAACAGTAAGGAAAGGAGAGTACAAGGATCTTCTTATATGCCTAGTCTTTCCTGTAAAAAAATAACAAATCAAAGTCAAGATAGATGGTCGCAAACATCCTCAAGAATCTCATCCCTTGTTCGTCCTGTAAATTGATACCTAAGTTACGACCAGGTATGGATCGTAAGTGCGTCTGTGATTCTGGTCGGAGGGTTTGGAATGCTTCGTAGGCGAGTCATTACCCCCTTACATAACGCGCCGCCATGTCTTGTGACGGGGATTAATGGCGTGTGATGACGAGGATTATTTTTCTGGCCAGGGATTTTGTACCACTTTTCTGTGCACATGTTTCTTGGCTAGCTTTATGCTTTCTCTCTCTCTCTCTCTCTCTCTCTCTCTCTCTCTCTCTCTCTCTCTCTCTCTCTCTCTCTCGACTGAATCCATTGTCATTTATAATAATGATTCTTGGTACCTACAGACGAGTTCATTCAGCTTAGTAGAGATGCTTTCCCTTTTCTCTTTTACTTTTCTCTCCATCTTAGCCTTCATACACCCAAGGAAATGTTAGTCATGTTTTGTGTGTGTGTGTGTGTGTGTGTGTGTGTGTGTGTGTGTGTGTGTGTGTGTGTGTGTGTGTGTGTGTGTGTGTGTGTGTTACGCTCTCATACGCTTTTCGTCCCTCTGGAAAAACCCCACCGGAGAGAGCCTGAAGGAGAAAGACTCCAAGCTGCAGTCCTTTTATGCAACGCTGGATCATGTCAACGTCCCTAATGGGTGTGTGTAAGGGGGAGTCGCTGGTGTATTGGTTAGCTCGTTCGGTCCACAACTACAAGAACTGGAGATTGATTTTTGTTCTCATTAAACTAGTGGACTCAATTTGTTTCCTATTCTTGTCCCTCTTCTCCCAGGTATGTAAATGGGGACCTGGTTGTAATATCGAGTACTGAGGGTTGTATTTGGGGTGGGGGGGATTGGGACTTCGTAAAACTGACTCACGTAAAGTCGATGGGCACTGGTTAAGGTCTTCTTCTTGGCCTCTGTGATCAAGGAGGGGGGGGACCTGATTAACCTTTTAGCAATGAAATATGTCTTTTATACTCGTATCTATTAGCCAATCAGTTCGTAAGTCAGTCAATCAGCCAGTCAGTAAGTCAGTCAACCAATCAGTCAGACAGTCAATCAGCCAGTAAGACAGTTAATCAGCCAATCAATCAATCAATCAGTCAGTCAGTCAATCAGCCAGTCAGAGAATTAGTCAGTCAATCAATCAAGCAGTTAGTTAGTCATTCAGTCAGTTAATCAATCAATCACTCAATTAGTTTTTATTCCTACAACCACCATACAGTTTTCTTTCCCTTTTCTTTTCTATTCTTTTTTTTCCATGTTTCCGCTTGCGAAGGGACCAACTTGGATTCGCGTAATTCTCTGTCGTTCTAATGAAATGTATGTAGAATGTTTTAACTGAATCCTAGTTTATTTTAGGACTGTTAGACTGGTTTAATGTGGTTTGGCTGAGACTGTCTTTTTAGATTAGGGTGGTAGGATTTGGCAAAGTTGGCTACATTAGGACTGGGTCTTGTTAGAATGGTTAGATCAGGATAACTTGATTAGAGGATTAGCTTACTAGGTCACAGAAGACGTTGAATAGATTAGAATTGGCTGTTTAGTTCAGGATAAAGTTAGAAAGGACTGATTACAATGGTTAGTTGGTTAGATTAAGACTGTGAAGGTAAAACTGATATGGTAAGTACAAGGTTAGGTTACTTAAGTTCAGTGATGTAGCACCTGGCGGGAATGATTACAGGTGCACTTAATCATTATCCAGGTGAGTGGAGCCTACACGGAAGAATGGACATCGCCGAACATGCTTCCGATGTATTGAGACAGGGGGTGACTCTCTCTCTCTCTCTCTCTCTCTCTCTCTCTCTCTCTCTCTCTCTCTCTTTCTTATTTGCAGTGATGTGGTTAGAAAAAAAAAAAGTCCGGAGATAGCAAGAACAATAAAATCGTCATCGAAGTGAAGGGGTTTATGTTCAACAGGCAAAAGGGGTCGTTCTTGAGTTGAATAAATAAAGAAGAAAATCTAAACTCAAACTATACTCCTTTTACTTTAACTTGACCTAAAATCGCCATCACTCCATCTTAACGGCTGATTTATAACAAATGATAAAAGAGAAAATATGATGCTAGTCATGAAGAAGTGCTGTGGAAATGACGTAAAGCACACCCAATCTTGAAGGCTGTAACAGTAGATTAACACTAGAATATGATGCTAGTCACGAAAAAGTGTTGCGGAAATGTTATATAGCACACTCTATCTTGAAGGCTGTGTTGTATCAGTAGAGTAACACTAGACTATGATGCTAGTCACGAAGAAGCGCCATGGAAAGTGACGAAACTCTGGCCCATGTTAAGGTAAAAGTACTACAGTGAAAGTACTACTGAAATCGTAATTGCAACTGAATTATTATTATTATTATTATTATTATTATTATTATAATTATTATTGTTATTATTATTGTTATTATTATTATTATTATTATTATTATTATTATTATTATTATTACTATTATTATTATTATTATTACTATTATCATTGTTGCTGTTGTTGTTATTATTGTTTCTACTTTCGTACTATCATTATTAATTTTACCACTATTGCTGCTGCTATTACTACTACTACTACTACTACTGCTACTATAACTTCTAGTGAGGCTGCTATTAGTATTAACTCTTATTATTATTTGTTTGTTTAGTCTTCCTATATGCACACTATTTAAGAATGACGTCCTTGGAGTGAAATAGATAAGTAAAGAGACGAATATGTTTGTATGTATAGATGTGTGTATGTGTGTATGCATGTATATATGTATGAATGGATAGATGTATTTTTTTCCTTATTTTGTCAACCTCCAAATTACATAATCCTTCAGGGTGGACTGGGCCTCACCTGACGTGGTTCCGGTGTTGGTCTTGCCTTGATAGCGGTCCCATGGCGTCTTGTCCTTAGCCAGACCTAAGACGTAGTTATTCTGGTTCAGTCCAGTGCTGTGTGTACCAGTGTGTATGTATCAGTGTGTATGTATGTGTATGAATCAGTGTGCATGTATAAGTGTGTATGTATCAGTGTCTATATGTCAGTGTGCATGTATCAGTGTATGTATAAGTGTGTATGTATCAGTGTGTATGTATGTGTATGTATCAGTGTGTAGGTATTATTTATTTTTGACATGTAAAGTGGAATGAGGTGTTGGAGAGGGAAGCCTTCACGCGCTGGCACTAGTATTGCCTGCGACTAAACTGCCCATTTATACAAGCATCTCTCAACTCCCACATTTTATCTCCTGAAAACAAGATACAAGATAGTGGTCTGCATGGGAAAAGAACCTCGCTCTGCATTCCACGGGCTTCATGTCCTAATAAGCTTGAACCCTGGGGCCGCAACAACAATAAAGTGGGGTTCAGTCAAGCCACTTAAACCCCCAGGTGTTGTTAAGCTCTGCACCAAACCAAACTTCATTTTTTCAGACCCGACGAACATCCCTTAGGTAGTTTAGCACAGTTGATGGCAAGCTGTAGTTCTGGGAGTGGCCCGCTATCGTCAGGCGAAATCAAGATGACTATATAAACAAAGGAGGTAATGTGGACAGGATGGAGAGTGAGAGATTGACGAGGAGAGTGTATAGGAGTGAGGTAGAGGGGGTGAAGAGGGAGGGGGAGACCGAGGAAGAAATGAAGGGATGAAGTGGAGAGGTATATGAAAGAGTGGGGTGAAAGTTAGGGGGAAAGCATCGAAGTGGCAGGGGGCAGGGGGACATGGAGGCGATTTATTTGTGGGCCACCCCTTACAGGATTAGGGTGTCTGGCTATAGATAGATAGATAGATATATAGACAGGCTCAATCCTACCTCAACTAAGGATCATCAAATTCCATAGAACTACCACTTAGTATTCAGGTTGAGTAAGTGTCCCTGTTTGTTGGGCGAAAACCATACTCACTCTACCCCTGCATATGCAAGAGGAGGCAACTTTTCCAGGCATGAGGCGGTGTTCACAGTCGTCCTCCGCCAGGTAAGGAGGTGCTCAGTTGCCGTCTGGTGCTCGCTGTGGACGGACAAAGGGATACCTGCCTCTCTTAAATAAGGTGTTCTTCTTGCCATTCTACCTGTCAATCACGCCCAGGTAATATTATGTTTTTTCACTGCAATGACGTGTTTTTTTTTCCAAATTACCAGTGATGTTATTCGTATGTAAAGTGATGGAGGGATGAGTTAAATCCCAATCTAACCCCTCCAGTTTTTAAAAGGTCTCCCAAGCTGAAAAAAATCGTCTGGAAGTAGGTAGAATAAACCGCTAAGCACATCACCCCTAAAGCTCAATCACTCTGGAAATGGCTGCTGATTCGTGCGTTAAGTCATGCCAGACTGTGTAAAAAGGAATACTTGCACACACACACACACACACACACACATAAAAAGTGTGTGTTTGTGTGTTCTAGCGTTACCTGGAGCAGAGCACCTGAGTTGTTCCTATTATGAGACGATAAATTTAAGAAAAGTACTGGCTAGATAAAAACAGAATTAGGAAATGAAATCAAACTTGTGTAAAAGATAAATACTTAAAAATAGTATTACCAAAGTGCCGGAGTGAAAAAAATAAGTTTGGAATATTCGAAGTGGGAAAAAAAAAAAAATCGCAAACGCAGCTACGGCGGCCGACACATGAGGTAATTTTTTTTTCCTTCCCCCCCCGCCCCCTTTTTTTTGGATGATTCTTGGAAGTCCTCCGATTTCTTCACCCAAAACGTAACCCTTCAACCCGTGGACGCAGTTTTTATTCTTGCCATCTTGAGACGGTTTTAGCCAACTTAGAACCGTATCGTAATGAAGGGAGATAAATGAAGCTTACTGAAGAAACCGTTGACCCATTGTATGTTATATTTTTGTGCCTTTAGCCAATTATAATTCACCTGAGAAAGAATCCTATCGCGGTGAAATGGTTAATGAAGACTGTATAAAAATCCCCTCATTTCGAAAAATTTCTCCTAATTTATACAAAGCAGAATATCAGTAACACACACACACACACACACACACACACACACACACACACACACACACACACACACACACACACGTCATCGGAGGGAAGGAGCAAGTCAGTTGACCTGTGTATTTTTTCAATGCCTCACAAGGATGATGTCATATTATACTTTTTTTATTTACTTTTTTTTGCAGTCTACATTTTTTTTTTAGCTCCTGTCGTCTATAACTGAAGGGATAAATTTTACTCTTAGGAAAATCTCTTCTCTCAGCCGAATAAAATTGCAGTGTAAAAGCAAGTATAAAATTAAATATAAATCATTGACTGAAAAGAATTAACCGCATTGCTAAACTTTATTTTGTAGTTCACTTTTGCTTCTGCCAAATTATTCTACACAGTTCAGGTGACCTCCCTAGTAGAAGAGAAATTAATAGAGGTTGGAAAACCTTATAAATACTTTGAGATGTTGTGACCATGTAAAAGAGTGAAGAATGAGAGACTACCTAGAAGAGTATATATAGGTAGAGGGAGGGTAGGGGAAGGAGAAGACCAAGGATGCAGTGGAGGGATGGGGAGGAGAGGTGTATGAGAGAGGGAGGTGTGAGTTGAAGACAGGACACCCTGATAGAGGAGGACCGAATGACATGGAGGCGATTCGTTTGTGTCCTCACTTTCCCAGACTGAAGTGTTTGGCCATAGATAGACAGACAGATAGATAGAGAGAGAGGATAGATAGATAGATCTATTCTCCCGAGATTGGACACTCTCTTAAACCTGCAGACAATCCTTTGAGGACAGCAAGAATATAATAAGCTATAGCAACGGATTGAAGAGGCTAACCGCTTATTTTAATACATCTCTTTCTCTCTCTATAAGAGAGAGAGAGAGAGAGAGAGAGAGAGAGAGAGAGAGAGAGAGAGAGAGAGAGAGAGAGAGAGAGAGAGACCTTTACTGTTCTGTGACTTTTTTTTCACCTTATTCTGTCTCAAAACCGTTTTTTTTTAATGGAGAGATTTTTTTTTTTTTTTCGAACAGGGAGAGATAGAGATACGCTCGATAACCCCTACAGTACGAGACAGCCATCCTGTGCTGAATATATTCTTCTCCTGATCAATTTCTTTACCCGGAGTTGAGCAAGTGATTACGGATGTGGTGGCTTTTTTTTTTTTTTTTTTTTTAATGTTGCTGAAAAAGGCACATAGGGTTACTGCAAAAAAAAAAATAAATAAATAAATAAATAAATAAAATAATATGAAATATAAAGAATAAGTCCATCTTAAAGTCGAACAATTATGAAACTCTTGTATAATATTCTGTGATTTTTGTCCCCCTCTGAAGACCGCAACGCTGATTCCGAAAGATATTGTTAAGTGAATCGGAATTTGAGTCACAGAGGAATATGGTCTGCGTTTGCCTATAAATAATTAAGGTTCTGTATTGATATGTATGCTCTCGGCAATATTTCACGATGAGAGATATTCAACAGTTGGAAGTAATGAACTAAGTTAGTCACCAAATAAACCCAAGATGAACTCAAGATCAAAGATTCGATTTACGGTAGTGAACCAACAGTGATCGAAAAAGTTCAATTTTCGTTTCCAGGTATCGAACCAGCAATAATAGAAATAGTTCAGAGTATTGTTTTGGGGTAATGAACCAGCAACAATCCGAATCGTTCAAAGTTTCGTTTTAGTTGGGAAACCGCAATGCTCGAAGCAGTTCAAAGTAACGTTTTGAGGGAATAAATAAGCAGTGATCGAAGTGGCTCAGTTTCGTTTTCAGTAGTGAGCCAGCAGTGGTTTAAGTACTTCCACAATTTGCTCTCAAAAAATGAACCACCAGTAATCCAGGTAGTTCAAAGTTTCGTTTTGGGGAAGTGAACCAATCGTAACTGAGGTAGTTGTGGGTATCGTTCTGGGGTGGTGAACATGCATTGATCAATTAGTTAAGTTTCGTTTTCAGTATCAAACCAACAGTGATCGAAGTAGTCCAGAATCATTGTTATGACGTGAACTAATATATATGTCCGCATCTGTTATCTCTGACGCCACCACTATCCCCCCACCATTGCGGTTTAAGTCACGTTGGTGCTGGCATCATCACCACGATCTTTCTGCTGCCGATGCATGGTGCTCGTTTGGATTATTTTACTTCTCTATATTTTTCCCTCCAGAGACACAGTATGTTTGTATGGATGGATACGGTGTAAAACCAGTACAAACTATCATCTATGCCGTCAGTGCAGCGTGTTTCTCCCCACTATACTGTGTGATGCTGGTGTGGATGATATAATTTCACTTCCTTCCGCCTTACAGATATATAGTGTTGGTGTGGAAAGATGCATTGCCTAGCGTTATCTATGATGCTGCTTCACTGTGCCTCTCTCGTGTGGAAAAACAATGCTAGTGTGAATGGACGTGTATGCTCTCTGTCACGTTGCTTCACCTCCTCATCCCCTGCAGCGTCATGATGTTGGAGTAGATGGTGGCTCTTTATTTCCTCCTCCCCGTTGAATACATAATACGGTAAAATGATAAGTTGCAGTGTTACCCAGGTGTCAGTGAACCTCCTCGTACCCTTGGAGATGTATTAGGTTGGCACAGTGTTATCTATAATGTCACTTCATCGAGAGAGAGAGAGAGAGAGAGAGAGAGAGAGAGAGAGAGAGAGAGAGAGAGAGAGAGAGAGAGAGAGAGAGAGAGAGAGAGAGAGTTTCTTAAATAATTTTGGTGTGGAAGGACGCAGTGAACAGTGTAGCCAATGACATCACTTCACATTCGCGTCTCTGCAGATCAGTGATGCTGGTGTGGGTGGCGACTGTGGCGATGGTGGTGGAGGTTGCCATGGTGGTGGAGGGTCAGGGCTCGGCGGATCTGCCACCCATGGAGTTCTCCCACAGTGTCATACTAGATCGTCAGGATGAATACCTCATGATGTGGACACCGCGGGACAACGATATTGTCTTTGAAGTGCAGGTGAGAGAGGGAAAGTGGGAGAACTTAGACAACACATCAGTCCTTAACAGTTGGTTCTTTCTTTCCTGCATCAAAAATACCTGTATACTGCCTCAACTGTACTGTCATCAGTGTACACGTACAAAATTTTTTTCGGCATCAATGGGTGCGATGGACTTGGAAATGACTGATAGAAGTGAATCCGTGTTCATATGGTTGTGTTGGTATTTCAGAATCCTTGATCCGTGTGTCATAATATATCACATCATAAGAGTGCCGATGAGTTTTTAAATATTTTTTTTAAGGAGTGTAATATCCAGCATCCCCATGTCCCTCCCTGACCTTTGTTGTGTTGTGCTGTGCTTCAGGTGGCCACCAGGGGCTGGGTGGGTCTGGGTTTCTCCCCCAGCGGCGGCATGAAGGGCGCCGACATCGTGCTGGGATGGGTCGACCAAGGCGGACAGCCAATCCTGCACGTGAGTGTATGCACAGAAACACACACACACACACACACACACACACACACACACACACACACACACACACACACACACACACACACACACACACACACACACACACACACACACACACAGAAATAAAAATGTACACGCACCACACAAACACAACACACAATTAAACATAGCTTTTATGGACAGGAACTGTAAAATTCAATCTTGTTATTCCTATTGTTGTTAGTTATAAGCGTTGAATCTGCCGTCAAGCTATTACTGCAACACTATAACATCATAGTATCTTCAAAGGGTAATGGTACAGTGTTGTTACTAATCATTGCCAGGATCGGTTCGCCACTGGGTACATGGTGCCAGCTGTGGACGAGTCTCAGGACGTGACGCTTCTTGGCGGCTACGAGAACGACACCCACACCGTCCTTAGGTTCTCCCGACCCTGGAGCACCTGCGACACCACACAAGATCTGCAGCTATCAGTTCGTTACAATGTTTAGTCTGTTCCATATACCCTTCCCATTACTAGTTTGCTATTTCCAGTTTACTCTTACCATCTCCAGACAATTTCTTTCAACTTGGGATAAACTTGTCTAATTGGACCAGAAGTGAAGCTCAACACGCTGTCAACACAATATCTAAAGACCTCACATTTCTAGAGACTGTTGGCTTAGTGTCACTGTTCTCTTGATTTTGTTCTCTTCTGGCTAAGCTTGTTGATATTTCTAAGTTCACCCATTTCCCTAATACTTACTATTTGCGTACAGTCAAAAATATAAGTCCCTTCCCTTCTACTGCCTCAGTTTCATGGCTAAATTCATAGACGCTTGAATATGGCCTAGTGGCTGGTTTATACTATCATTCAACTGTGACTTGTATCTCCTGTTTCTCATTAGGCATCAAATAATCCAGAAGTGAAGAAGAGGGAGGGAAGGAGAACGGATTTCAGTATTTGCAAATGCTGGATGGTTGGAACGTTTGACTGCATTTAAGTTTCCCTGCCACTGCATACATTTTCGTAGTTCTAACCCATGAGCTTTTCATTTAGTTGTTTTATCTGCTCTCCACGTTTCTGTGATGCAAGAAACAGATCACCCCCTTTCTCTGCTTACTTTACATATTTTTTTCCCCAAAGCAAACACCTAATACACACACACACACACACACACACACACACACACACACACACACACACACACACACACACACACACACACACACACACACACACACACACACACACACACACACACACACACACACACACACACACACGTACAAAACTTCCCAGATCCTCCCTACATTGTCGTACTGAATGGCACACTACTTTTTCAATCACTTCTTCTCTAAACACCATTCCTGTTATTCTCAAGGGAGTTATGATTTTAAAACCTGAATATTCCCTTTGGTCTCATAAATTAAAATATATGGTAAGCCGCTCCTTGCTGTTCCTAGTCTCCTCCTCCCCCTCCTCTTTCTTCTCCTCTTCTTCCTCTTCCTCCTCCTCCTTCGTGAGACGTTGTATTGCTGGCTCATCCACTCCTGTTACCCTTCCACTTTTTTAGACCAACATTGCTTTTTCTTCCTGCCCTTTTTCCCATCACATTATCCTTAATACCTCGTGTCCTTACTCTCACATTTTTATCACAGCTTATATATATTGCCAACCGATTTTCTTCCGCCAAAGTATTATCAGTTAATTCCTTTGTCCTCAGCTGAATAATAGAATGGAATGGAGGAGGAGTGTTTTAATTTCATGCTCTGAGGTCGAGGTGTTATTGTCTTGAAGGTGTTAATTCCGAGATAATATTCTTTGACTTTCTATCTATCTATCTTTTGCCAGACGCCTCAATCCCGTTTGGGGTGGCCACAAACAAATCGCCTCAAAGTCGCCCTGTCCCCCGCCATTTCACTGCCCTGCTCCCAGCTCACACACCCCTCTCTCATATACCTCTCCACCCCATCCCTCCATCTCATCCTCGGTCTCCCCCTCCCTCTTCCCCCCTCCACCTCACTCACATACACTCTCTTCGTCAGTCTTTCACCCTCCATCCTCTCCACATGGCCAAACCACCTCAGTGTGTTCCTCATAACGCTTCCTATCACATCCACATCCACACCACAACGCTCCTTTATATCCTCATTCGTCAGCCTGTCTCTCCACGTGACTCCACAGGCTCCTCTTAAATAACTCATTTCCACTGCTCTCACTCTTGACTTGTGTCCTTCCATTTATTGATATTGAACACGTGGCCTTCTTCTCGATTCTTAACACACACACACACACACACACACACACACACACACACACCAGTCTTTGCTCCAGCGATTATTGCCTCTCACATTTCTGTAACACTGACTCAAAATTCTGCATAGTTGATCATCTTTAAGCAGGCATCGAGTAACGTGATAGAATAGCGTACAGTTAAGGCATTGTCATCGCTGCTACATAAAATTGCGTGGATCGCTACATGTAGAGAGAGAGAGAGAGAGAGAGAGAGAGAGAGAGAGAGAGAGGGAGTATTTCTTTCCCTCATCATTCCACAGGACGACACCATGCGAGTCATCTGGTCCTACAGCTTCGAGGACCCCACAGACAAGACGACCATGGGACGCCACGACCAGAGAGGGACCAAGAGCCTGTACCTGAAGGAGTCCCAGCTCACCCCACCCGAAATGACCCCCGATGTTAAGACCTGGGACATCCTTGCTGGGAACGTAAGTGTGTATTCTATATTTAGTAAAAGTAAGAAAGAAAAAAAAGGAAGGGAAGTTCATGTTCAGGATCCTGATTTCTTTTTCCCACCTAAGGATGGGTCTGTATCTTAATCACAGCACTTTTTCGTGATTAGCACCATATTCAAGTGTTAGTCTGTTATCACACCTCAACAGCCAAAATGGAGAGATGGGAGTTTTAGGCCAAATTAGAGTGAAAGGAATATAGGAGGTACGAGCATGTTCCAGGACTATTTATCCCCTTCATTTCCTTTTCACCCCTTGTACAGGTGAGCTTACCTGACCACCTGGACACGATCTATTGGTGCAAGATCTTCAAAATCCCCCCTCTCGACCGCAAGGCTCACGTCATTGGGGTAAGTCTGCTTGTGTATTTACAGTTTCTCATTGAGTTTGTGTCTTATTTTCTGCAACTATCCTTACATTATATTCTGCATCTGTGATAGGGGATACTTTGACCATGACTTAGTTTTTATGAATTTGTCTTATTATTTGCTCTATTTTTTTCCGCAGTATGTCGGGTGTGTGTTTCATTATGTGTTTGAAATATTAATTCCTTCACATTTATTTTTGCTATTTCCGAACGATTTTTTTAAGCTTGGGTAACGCATCTCTTGAATTTGTGTGTGTGTGTGTGTGTGTGTGTGTGTGTGTGTGTGTGTGTGTGTGTGTGTGTGTGTGTGTGTGTGTGTGTGTGTGTGTTGGAGCTTGAAATCCTGTTCAGCCTTGTGTATCTGACTAGTGGGATGACTGGTAACCATGATTAATGCTTCTCTTTCTCTCTGTCTGTCTCTGTCTGTCTGTCTGTCTGTCTGTCTGTCTGTCTCTCTCTCTCTCTCTCTCTCTCTCTCTCTCATAATTTTCTTCCCTTGGCCTTGAATCATATACATATCTACGTACAATACAGTGGCGTCCGTATGTCCTTGATCGCAGCCACGCAGGCATGGAAAGATGAATGGGCACTCTTCAAAATTGCATGTTTTTGGACAGATAGATAGAGAGACAGAGGTAGATAGGTAGACAGATAAAAAGACAGACAGGTAGATAGACAGGTAATTAAACCGGTACTGTAGTCGGTAGTAGCTGCAACCTCATACTCACCTAGATATAAACCTGGTGGACTACAGGCCAAAGCTGCCCTCTTCCTGCAGTCCACCATCCTCCTTTTGGGGGATAAGGAGAGAGTTAAGTGACGTTTGTACATCCTGGCAACTCCACGGCCCAGTTATATCTGTGCCGCCACTTGAAGGCGTCCCTCACCAGTATTCTCCCGTAATCGAACAAAAAATCAGTCTTACATCAATTGGTCTTCTTTTTCATCAGTTCTTATGTTGATTCTTTCCTCTGTACGTGCATATGATCGAAGAAAAGAACTAGAACACCTGATAGCTTACATTTTTCTCTTCTCTGTGTGTTCGCATAACTAAAAATAAAGAACCACGTGAATTTTTACACTTTTCCCTCCTCTGTGTGTTCCTATAAGCGAGCAAAATAACCTATAGCACATGATTTCTTATAGCTTTCTCTTCCCTGTGTGTTCCTATAATCAAACCAAATATAGCTCGTGAATATTTACATTTTTCTCTCCTCATTACGTGCCTGTCATCGAGGAAAAGATACCTAGAGTACGTGAATTTATGCATTTTTCGTTCCTTAGTACAATCCTATCACCTAGTAAAAGTACCTGAACAAAGCGAAGTTTTACACCGTTCTCTCCCTCCTACTTTCCTATCACCCAGCAAAATAACCTGAAGCACGTGAATTCGCACATCTCTCCTCAGTTCGTGCCTGTCATCGAGGAGGAGAACCTGGAGCACGTGCACCACCTCCTCGTCTATGAGTGTCACGTGCCTGAGAGCAGTAAATACTATGAGAGGTGGCTGGGGATGGAAGGAACACAGTGTCACTCCAGGAACATGCCCGAGTCTTGGCGCTACTGCTACAAAGTACTCGTTGCTTGGGCGGTGGGTGGCTTAGGTGAGTGAATTAACCTAACCCAAACCTATGCCTTCACGTGGTGGCACCGATATGGGCCGGGTGACTCCTCTGCCTGGTTATACAAAGGTCCCTCAGTTCCCTCCCTCTATTGACCATCTGAAAATAAATGGTGTGGTAGTTTAGTGCATACATTATCACTCCTTGGACATACTGGAGTCTTGATGCTACCTTTACAAACCACTCATTACCTGGGCGATCGGTGATAGTGAGTTCATCCCTTTTACTTTCATATACACATGGAATCACGGTATATAGTGTACTTCATGTCCTGTTTATATTTTTTATGTGATTTAACCTTTAGCACAACAGACCACATTTAAAAGTCTAAATAAAAAAAAAATGAAAAAGTTGTCTGAGACTCTTGGCCATAGGAAGTTGACCCAAGTTTGAAGCGAACTGGTGAAGAAACAAAAGAACGGTGCCAAGTTAAAAAAGCGTTTGGAAGAATGTAGAAAGAAAACGAGGAAATACAATAAAAACAACAGTTACTTTCCAGGTGACACGATGCCCGAGCACATTGGCTTCCCCATCGGCGAGGAACACGGGGGGGCCACCTACTTCATGATGGAGATGCACTACGACAACCCGAACCTCAAGTCAGGTGAGGATGGTGAAGATCAGGTTATGTAATGATTGACAAGGTTAGGTAGACAGGGGTAGGTTGGGTTAAGATAGGCTGGGTTAGGTCAGGTTTGGCTAAGTTAAAGGGTTAGGTTAAGTATGGTGTGATTATGTTAGGTTTTATTTGGTTTGACATAACAGAAATTTGGGTTGAACATGGGTGGGTTGGCTCAGGTTGAGGTGGATTGTGTTGCGTTGCGTTGGCTTAGGCTGGACTGGGTTGGGTTGCACTGATCTGGGTTGAAGGGAGTTGAGTTGACCTGGGTTGGATTGATACGGATTGAATTGAATTGGGCTGGATGTTGGATTGAACTAGGTTGGGTGTTGGGTTGAACTGGATTGGGCTGAACTAGGTTGGTAGTTTGGTTGAATTGGATAGGGTTGGGTTGACCTGGGTTGGGATGACTGGGCTACACTGAGTTAGAGTGGGTTGGGTGGGGTTGGATTAGGTGTGCCTTACTTTTGGTCTAATTAAGTTAGGCAAAGTTAGGTTAGGTCAGGTTAGGATTCATCTTCCGCAATATTATCCCTTTCACTAACAACCCTAGCACCGTCGGCAGAATGCATCCCCCACCACTTCCTTTATTTACTCTTTTAATTTATGGGATGAACTGGTCAGACTTTTGTTAGCTCTTTCCTTGTTATGTTTTTCTTGGTCTCTAGACTCTACCTCACCCCACCTTTAATAGAGGAGGAGGGGGAGGAGGGGGAGAAAGAGGAGGTTTATGAAGATGATTTTGAAGAGGAGGAGGAGAATAACAGTAATGATAATAGTCTTAGAAGCCTGAATACAAGATTTAAAACAAAAAGCATTGCACTCCATGCCCTTGATTTTGAGCATTCAATGACAGTGAATGCTCTCTTATTTTTCTTTTTTCCCCCAGGCATTGTGGATAACTCAGGCGTGCGAGTGTTCTATACAGAGAAGCTGAGGAAGTATGACGCTGGTGTTCTGCTTCTTGGTCACAATCTCTCCCCTCTTCATCTTGTGCCGCCTGGACAGAAGTGGTTGACTGTTACCCACTGTCCAGGGTCATGTACGGAGCAGGTATTGTAACTGTTATCATCATTATTGTTGGCACCTTGAATCCAGAGACTTTAGTGTTAGTAGTGTTGTTGTTATTATTATTATTATTATTATTATTAGTTGTTGTTGTTGTTATTATTATTATTATTATTATTATTATTATTATTAGTTATTGCTGTTGTTGTTGTTGTTGTAGTATATTCTCGTCATTTCCTGACTATATTTTTTAGCCACAACGTCTGTCTTCTTCATACTGTGCCTCCAGGACGGAAGTAGCTAACTGTTGGCCACTGCTCAGAGTCATGTGGTAGTAGTAGTAGTAGTAGTAATAGTAATAGTAATAGTAATAGTAGTAGTATTAGTAGCAATAGTAGAGCAACCCTGCTTTGCCTGGTTGAGTAGACCCATCAGCCGCAGGTAAGTAATCTCCACTGCAGGGCTATCCCGTGTAGTGAACCGATGTTCCTGGATGAATGTCGCATTTTCGTTTCTCCACCCAGTTAATAGGGGCACTATAGTAGACTCAACATTACCCCGTTATTTGGTTGTATGGTTATCACCCACCGTTATAACTGATTTTCTGGGTTACAGGAAACCATTAGGCTTGTCACTCAGTGTTCAGTCACTTTAGGAAGAAGTAGGCAGCACTGTATGAAGGTAATATATTGTTCTGTTGGGGTCTTGAGTTGTGGGAGTGGGGTGCGGTGGTACAGTGTGTAGGTGAGGCGGCGTGGTGTGGTGTGGGAGATGGGATGGAGTAGTGTGGTCTGAGGTTGGATGTTGTGGTGGAATGTGGAATGGGGGTTGGGTTGTGTGATATGGGGGTGGAGTGGTGTCGTATGGTGAGGGGGTACGATGATGTAGTGTAGTGTGGTGTTGGGGATGGGGCTGTGTAGTGCGGTGGGTTGTGTGGTGTAGTGTGGTGTGGGGGTAGGATGGTATGGTGAGGTGTGAGGATGGGGTTGTTTGGTAAGGGGAATGGTGGTATAGTTTGGTGTGAAGGTGGGATGGTATACTGTGTTATGGGGTTGAACCAAGATCTAGACACTACATTCTTGTCTCTTGCTCTACAAATAACGTTACGTCTTAGCTCTCACCCGCCCGAACTTGCCTATTGACTGACATGGTGTGTGTTGTTCTTAATCTGGTCCTTCATCCTCCACTTGCAGCAATTCCCGAGCGAGGGCGTGCAGGCGTTCCAAGGTGTTCTTCATTCCCACGTGATTGGTACTTCGCTCGGCGTTAGGCACATCAGGAACGGCACGGAACTCTCACCATTGATAACAGGTAAAGCTATTTCATTACATTTGAGCATAACAAACAGTCTCTAAAAGTGAAGCGTTATTATTATTATTGTTATTATTATTATTATTATTATTATTATTATTATTATTATTATTATTATTCAAGACACAAAATATATGTCTCACTGAAGACTCTATAATGTGTTAACTCAGATTTTGCAAGACTGAGCACTCTCCATATCCTCAGTATCATTAGGAAGAGTATTACAGGGTTTGGGAATGAACGAGCGAAATAAAACTTTTTTTTTTTTGACATGGTAGGGCCGTTAGAGAAATAACACAATATCGATATAGGACTCATTGAACAATTACGGTATTTGTCACTAAGCACATCCAATTATAAGAAAGAAATATTGTTGGGTATTTCAGCTCAAGAGATTTTTTTGCTAATATTTAACAGCTCTATCTCTGATCTTCATCTCAGACACAACCTATGCCTTCAGCTTTTACATCACCCTTCTACAGCTCTATCGTCAATCTCCATCAACAGATAAAATGTACGACTTTATCCACATCACCCTCTGTTTCTGCTCTAATGTACAAACAATTCAATCACCAATCTCCATTAACAGATTAAATGTACGCCTTCATCCTCCGCCTCATTTATTCCTGTTCTAACATTTCTACAGTATCACCAATCTTCATCAGCTACCAAAACCTGTGACTTAAACCTCTCTATCAGCCTTCAATTACTTTCCCATTATTTTACTCCAGCGACTATATCATCAGTCCCCACCAAGAATAAAAACTCTACTACTTTAACTTTTACATCATCCTTCTATTCCTATATTAGTGTCTTAGTAAATCTATTGTCAATCTCCATTAACAGAGAAAATTAACGACTTCTTCCACGACACCCTTTTATTCCTGTTCTAAAGTTTCATCAGCTCTGTCACTAATCCTCATCAAAAATCAAAATCTGCCACAACTTCAAAATCACCCCTCAATTACTGCCCCAAATATCTCAACAGCTCAATCACCACTCTTCCTCCACAGACAAAACCTACGACTTTAATTTTCAGCAGACGAGGGTATTCAAGGACGAGGTCACCTTACTACCTGGCGATCACTTCATTGTGGAGTGTAATTACGACTCCACCGCTAAGAGGAAGCCTACGTTCGTGAGTATTAGGGTTGTGGTCTAAGGTCCTAGCTCCCTAAAACCTATTCCTAAGCGATTTATTTTTCTTATTGCATCTGACTGTCCTCTTGTGTGTTGCATAAATCCTTCTATTATCACCATACTCTTCAAAAATAACGTACAGTATTAACCAGAAATGAATCAGTATCCAGAAATAAATCAGTGAGGAAAAGGTGTTAGGGAGCCTCCTTAACCGGCTGGAATATAAGCCTGATTTGCTTCTTAGCACCCCTTCCTTGGCGACTTATTTTGCATATTAGGCTGTGACATTCCCTTACGTATTAAGTACATGGTTATAATATTGACATAGTTTGCATAAATAGCATATAAGGGGATGCTAAGATGCAATTTGCAAAGTCAGTCGCTAAGGAAGAACTGTTGCAAATTTCCCACTAAACGGAATAAAATCGTGTAAAAGTTGTAAAAGTAAACTTACACGTCATCGGATGCTAGGAGCCAACCCTCACAGCCTGATGACCTTCTTCTTCTTCTTCATCATCATCATCATCATCATCATCATCTTGTTCATCTTCTTCTTTTTCCTTTTTTTTTTCATCATATGCCTGCTACCTCCAGACGATTTTGTTCAGTTTGATTTTCGAACTGGAAGGGTTAGATACAGCTTCCATTAACCCTTTCTGTATGAGACCGCTTGCCTAAGTTGAAAATATGAGTCTGGATATTGCGAATAAAGAAATAAATCTATAAATAAATAGACATAATCGTGGCTGTCGTTGTTGTTGTGGCTCCAGCCTCATCTGAAACTTGAACCCAGTGTACTGCAGGCTTTAGCTCCGCTTCTGTTGTAGCCCACATCCTTTTTTGGGGGAGAGGGAAGTAGCTGAAGGACGTTTGTATAACCAGGCAATTGAGACACCCAGTTCTAGCAGTGCCACCGCACGAAGGCGTCTCTTTCTAGCTCAGTTATCATGGTCAAGACGTTAAATATAAATTCTTTACACTGTCTACTTCCACAGGGCGGGTTGGGGACGGAGGAGGAGATGTGCCTGGCCTTCATCTCCTACTACCCGCTTGTCGAGTTAGCCGCCTGCCTCTCTGAACCGCCGCTGGACAGCCTTACCAACTCACTGGGGGTGCAGGAGCTGTACAATAAATTTGATGTGTGAGTAAGTCGAGGCCAGAATTCCACAACGATTTTGATAAGGAGGAATTTGCAGTCCTTTATAGTCCACTGCAGTTATGTACAGTTGGCAGCATATGAACGTGGGACAGCATCAATGTGTAGCAGAGATCTAGCATTCGGTACACATGACAACCTTGACATAATCACATATTTGTTGGTGCCACTGACATGAATGAAAGGAAGTGTCAAAAATTAGTTGGAATGACCGAGTGACTGTGATGCATGAACGTACCTCCACTGTCCCTGGTTCATGTGTGGCCCATTGTACCTCTCTATTTTGGAGGATTGTAACCAGTTAGAGTTCCCACGATAGCTTAGGTAGAGTTGGGAAGACCTGTGTGGGACGAAGTGGGGTGTATGTGAGATAGCTGGTATGCCTGCGTGTGTTGGGAATCTGTACGCTCTTCCCTAAGCACATGCCCTGATCAGCTCATTTACGCATACCTCTAGGCGTCTAATCGCTGCTAGGTGAACAGGGACACCGCAGCCTAGGAAAAGTGTTCAGGAATTACACTGACCCAGGAATCACTCTAGGGTCCTCATGCTTCCGAAACAGGTATGCTGCCCCTACACCACCAGGGTTCCATAGTAAATTTGTATGTAAAAAAATTGAGGGCATGAGTAAGCAGTGAATTCGTTGAGTACGTAAACAGGAATTACAGAATGAATTTTATATGTGATCAACTTGAGGCTAATGGTGGTTGAGTAATCAGAGGGTCCCAGAATGACTGAAAGTCTAGGTGTCATCTTGAGGAAGTGACTGGAGATTTTCGACTGTATAAAAAGCTCAAGTAGGTTCGTCATCTATCCATAAATATTTGCTGGACTACAATAGCCTGACCTCGGGCCCCTACACACTCAAATAAAGTAAAAGGCGATTATCAGTTATTACTCTTAGCTTTAGTTAGTTAGTTAGGAAACTAGGAAGGTAGGTGGGTAGGTAGATAGTTGTTCAGTGAATCCGGTATCACTGCAGACTGGTTCAGATGCTTGTGAATGTTTACGTTAAAAGAGGTATGAGAGTTACTGCTGATTCGAGTAACGTGATACTTCTTGAGAGAAAAGTGACTAAACAGCCATCACGTTACTCTTTACTTCACGTACAGACTTGGACAAAATTCGTCTACAATCCTATACCAGCATTGTCTTCTGGCTTCCGTATTTCTTGTTCCTCCCCAAGTGGCATCGTGTGTCCTTTCCTCTCATATTCTTTTGTTGTGTGTGTCGTACTTCTATCACAGAAAAATAATCCACATAACACCATTGCCTCAGCCGGGAAGGAAATGTGGACGAACTATTACTCATGCCTGTGTTTTCAGAATTTGCCCGTCGCATTCATAAATCTGTACAGTATAACGATCCTCCTCCGACCGATAAATAATAAAATAGTGAACGATGACATTTGCTACCCAATGATAAGTTCTTCGGAAGCTAACAAAACTTTCATGATGTTAGGTATGAGTTGCATAATTGTTCGACCAAAAGTGGATCTCCATTACTGCCTGAAAATATACTGGAAAAATATTAGTCTTTGTAATTTCTTCTCGAGTTTCTTTTATTTCCCCTGAAGTACTGAATGATGTTTTATTTTTTATTTTTTTCAGAGCGGAGGCGCTGGCTTCTGGGTAAGTACTTTTCCACTGCACACACACACACACACATACAGAAAGAGAGAGAGAGAGAGAGAGAGAGAGAGAGAGAGGGGGGGGGGTTACTCATTCCCGACATTTAAGGCGAGGGGAACCAGCCACACTCGCCCCTGAGTCACACTGTATGAGCAATAAATCCAAATCATCCCTCGGAGGCAAACCCTAAAAGACCATTTTGGGCGCATTAGTTCACTAAACCACCAGACCTCATTTGGTTGTATGATTACCACAAAGCGTAGTAAATGGCTTCCAGGTTCACAAGAAATCATTTGGCTTGTCATTCAGCATAATCAACTGAAGGCAGCACTACATCGAGTGAGTGGATGATGGGCGCCCCCACCTACCACTTATAAAGCTCTCTTATAAATTGTCTAAGTAAAAGGGAGTTTTGTTTATTTTATTTAGTTTTTATTATTCTTATTCTTCTTATTCTTATTCTTTTTATTAAAA
Organism: Coenobita brevimanus; assembly: GCF_032717465.1. NCBI lineage: Eukaryota > Metazoa > Arthropoda > Malacostraca > Decapoda > Coenobitidae > Coenobita > Coenobita brevimanus. The sequence goes on from NC_136981.1 coordinate 4,217,878, forward strand.
TTATTATTTTTACTACTACTACTACTACTGCTACTACTACTACAACTACTACTACTACTACTACTTCTACTACAACTACTACTACTACTTCTACTACTACTAATACTACTACTACCACTACTTCTACTACTACTACTACTACTACTGCTGCTGCTACTTGTATCATTATTATTATTATTATTTTTTTAGTTCTGGGATAGATGATGAAAAGGAGAAAAAACTGCACGAGATGTACCAAAGCGGCAAACTTCCCGAAGCCAAGGAGATCAGACTGGAGAGAATGTTGGGCCTGCTAATGGTCAAGACACCCCAGAGTAAGTTTGTCTTCTTCCTCGTCTTCTTCCTCTTCCTATTCTTCTTCTTCCTCTTCCTATTCTTCTTCTTCCTCCTCCTCTTCTTCTTACGGCCATATTCTGAACCTTCTTACTCCACGATAGTTTTTATTTCATTTTATTCCTTCATGTTATATCCTTACAACCATATTCAGATTTGCATGGATCTGGATTAGCAGTAGTTGTTATAGTAGCCTCAGGTTCAGCTGTAACTTGAACTCAGTGGACTGCAGGCTGGAGGTGCCTTTCTGCGACAGTCCACCATCCTCCTCTTGGGGAATAGGGAGGGAGATTAGCATAAGACGATTTCTAACAAGACGATTTGTGGTTTTCAGAATATTTCAACAAGACGATCCTGGAGATAGTGCAGGACGAGGCGACGTGGGGAGACGAGACCATCACGTCGGCGCTGCAGGAGGCCATGGCGAAGGGACCACACCGCAGCCACTGCCTCAGATCCTCCTGGATAGGTGACTCCGTGGTGAGTTTACCCCTGTACAGTAGGTTGAATGGGAGGCTTCGTTGCTCCTGTCCCTTAGCGATGTATTCTGTAGCAGATGCCCTGGACAGTTTACCCCTTCAGGATTGTTTTCTAGGCGATATACAGCACGTGGCGTCGCAGCTCCGGTCCCTTAGCGATTTATTTTGTAGAACACCTGGTGAATTTACCCCTAAACGATCGTATTCTAGGTGGCATAGAGGCTTAGTTTCACTTATTCCTTAGTAAATAATAAATTCAAGCTCTAACCTCTTGCTGTCTGTCTGTCTGTCTGTCTCTGTCTGTCTGTCTGTCGGTCGGTCTCTGTCTGTCTGTCTCTCTCTCTCTCTCTGGAAGGGTTGAGGTAACCCCCATAAACGAGGAAACAGAAGGTATGATATTGGACGCACTATCAGCAGCGTGCCCAGTAAAATGATCCACACCTATTTCCACATTTCATTTATGTCCCAGGAATCCTGTATCCATCTTTTTCTACGCATCTACACGTGCAGGGTGAAGGGAGAGATTTTTTAGAGACTGGAGAGGGTTATTCTAAGACATCTGTATTATAATGATCCAATTTCTGTATGTTTGTTGGTTTGTTACCGTAATACAGCAAAAACAGCGCATGTAGTGCAATTTTTGTTAGAGCAAGGTACCGTTAAATGCTCTGACCTGAGGAATAAAACAATTCCCAGTCCAATCGGGCCGCTGGTTCCTGAATTATGAATCATTTCTAAAGGTATGAAGTGACTTGACATCGAGCGGCGGTCTTTCTGTGATAATTTTGAGGAGGAAAATGACTTATGGAGGTGGGTCCAGTTCTCAACTGAAGCGGGGTTACTGATGACCTGATGGTTTAATTATGAGGGAGACCTTTTTTTTTTTTTCCATAAGGTCATCAGTAATTGTATCGCTGTGACGGTTGATGATTGGACCCATCCTGATGTACCTTTTTTCTTAACTTTAGTCCTAAAAAAAAAAAAAAGCTCATGAAATTTCAATCTAAAAAAATCTCCCGAGACACCCTGTATATCTCCATTAATTCAAGATGGTTTCACATAGGTTACAGTGCACCTATTGGATGGCTAACAGTTTCTTCATATTTCTAGGAGACTATACTGACCACTATCGACTACCCTGACTTCACACCGCTGCAACGCGAAGCTAAGCAGTGTGTAGCACCGTCGACAGGTAAGTCATATATGTGTGGTATTTCAACACGTCACCAGATAGAAAGCCAACATACACAGAATTTCCTAATGAACTGGATTTCGCCACAACTTTTTGTAAAACAAACTCAAAGACAAACGACTACCTCTTATGGGATAATGACGTCTGGTTTTAAATAGATAGATTATCCTCCTTGCATATTTTACTTAAAGACTTGTATATGTCAGAATGCACCGAAAAGAATTTAATTTTCCCTTCAGAATCATAAACACGTGCATTTATATACTTTAGAAAAAAATAAGTGTCCCATCCTAAAATCGTCATAACAGCAAAGTAAGTTCCTCTTATCTCTTTCTACTTTTCATGATGCCGACGGGTTTCTCCCGTCGCAGAAAGTCCTGAGCTTAATCAATAAATTTTACTTGTAAGTCTCACTGAGGGTAGTGTTCAAGCCCTCAGGTTCGGTACCTCGGAGCTCCATGCTTAAGGGCGGCATCCCTTCTTTGCTGCAATCTTTTGCTTACCAGTCCAGTGTAACTATGTAACGCAACTTATAATTACCAGAATAAGTACCAGAAACAGATTAAAATTACAGAACACAGAGATGTGCCCTTCAGGATATCAGAAGCTCTAGCAAACCATCTTCAGTGCAATTCAAAATCGTTTTGAACCTCTGGGACACCGAATCCAGGGATGGAATTTCTCTGGCCTCTTTACTGCCCAAGAGGACGTGACGACTGGGGTGATTGCAGTCCCTCAGTCAGCCTCAGTCCCTCCGTGGGCAGCCATGACTGCCCGTGTGTGTTTTCAGTGTCTTAGTTTAGCTTTTAATTATTAAATTTTACACGATTTTTATTCATTTAACCTTCTCCATTTCAAGTGAACTGTATTTCCTACAGTTTTCTTATAAGTTTTTTTGGTTTCACTTCTCTCAGTTGTATTTTTCCTTTTGCAATGACTCCCTTTTTAGACAATGATGCCGTTTTTTTATTCACCGTTGACATTTTATAATTTTTAAATATCATATAATACCATATCTTTTTGAAGATGATAGATTTTTCTAAAACGTCTCATGGAATATAAATACTGGTAGCTGACAAGTTATTATCTAGTTTATTCTTGCTTATGGTTGTGCTTTCTACTGAGTTTTTGAGAGCTTGTTCCATTAGCTGGTTACATCTTTGAAGAAGTAACTGAAAACATATCAGGTAACTATTGGAGTGTCCAACAAATCTAGGGCAAATATGAAGAAATAATCTTTATTTGCATTATATTATTAGTCCTTGGTCTATTTTGAAGATTTTTTTGCGAACTGGAGAATTTAATTTTGTTTTGCTCGACGCTGTACGGGCATTAATTTTTTTGTTTTCATTCAACTGCACTATGTATTCTACGTGTACCGTTATCAAATTTATATTGTATGTGGCTGGATTCCACTGGCATTACTTTATTTATAAGTGAAGATTCCTTTGATATATCAGATATTTTTCAGGCCCTCTCTGTTATTCCACAACAATGTTAGGAGAATTTTAAGTTTACTGATAGTTTCACACAAATCTTAATGGTATTTCAAAATCGACTGTTTCTACTGCTTTATCATTTCATACTCATATCCATACTGTTCTTACCAATTTGTAGCATTGGGAGTATGTTAGACGGTATGGGCCAGTTAGGGGACAACTCGGCTATCTTGTATGTTTTGCCTAACATTCCCATTTAATATGACACGTGAGGAAGCAATCAGAGGTACGTACACGTGAGAGCAGTAATCGATATCCCCCCAGCTGATAAAAGCTGTGAGCGTCCACTTTCCCCTTTAGATCAAACGAACACGAAAATAGCGAAAGAGTGAGAGCGAGTTCACAGTGCGATGAAGGGAAGGATTGTGGACAGTGGCAAATCTAAAAATGATCCATAATTTTGCTACTTGATTGAGTACTTATTATTGCTTTCATCTGCACCCTTGTTTGCCTATACAGCTGCAGATGAGGCCTCTGGAAATGGAGGTATCACTAGCGCTGCATCCACCACGAGGACACAGCCGGATCCAGGGACAGAGCCGCCTTTTGAGACACAGCCTGCTTCTGGGACATAGTCGGCTCCAGGGACAGAGTCAAGAGCACAGGCATCTACATCACTGCCGTGTCTCCTGGGTTCATGTGGGAAGTTTCCTTGAACCAGAAATTAGCTTTTTTGATGGGCTTAAATCCTCTTGTGTTCTATGATGCATTCCAGTGTGCGTGCATCACTCATCTGGCCCAGTTCCTTTACTAACTTAAACCTGCATCTAAAATTCTAAAATATACTGGACAAGAGCCATATGTCATGCTTGCTGTATAAAGTTTATGTTGTTTGCGAAGGAAAGAGACGAACCTGTTTCTATATGTCTTACAGGGAAACAAACAAGTCCAGTATGGTCACTATTTCAATCTGAGAAGTCGTACATTTGGGCATTCAAATCCTTCCATCCTTCCATCCATAAAAGGCAATGTGTTCTGAACATAGGAGAAGATCTGTATGTGGAAACATTTGGCTGCCTGCCTTAGTAACTTTTTTGTAGTCAACAGGCATAAATCCAGTCCTTCTTTTTATCCTGGGACTGTCTACGTTAGTGTGTCTGAACATTTAAAAATGAGCAAAGTTTGATTTTGGCTTTTTGTTCAATATTATCTTTCAAAGTGATCACTTTTTGTTGGCTCCCAGTCTTTGCTTCATACATATTCCATTTAATTTTTTTTTTTAATTGTTTTGAGAAAATTTGCAAAGACTGATAAGTGGAGCTGAAACATAGATTTTAATAATGATTCAAATAAACCATGAAACACTTTTTACAGTTTGTAAAAGGAATGTAATGGACTTAACCCAATGCTGGTCAGTTTTTTTTTTCCCCTTGGACCATGTGTCTGTGAACCTTGATGGCAACAAGGCAACACTGGCGGCACAGCTGGATCCACAAGGTCATTTAAAGAGAGTACAGTATGTGAATCAACAGAAAGATCGTAACATTTTCGTGGTGATTTACATGGTTTTTCTTCAGTTACAGAGTGCGTTGAACAGATTTAGACCTCCCACCCTAATATATATATATATATATATATATATATATATATATATATATATATATATATATAATATGACTGCTTACCAGAGGCTGTCGTATCAAAAAATGGTCTGCCACCAAAAGTGGGTTAAATTAGTTCTACTTTATAATTATGTACCGCGTATTAAATACATTCGACATACAGTTAAATGAAAGTATGTATAGTATTTTTACGTTTTTCTTTTTTTTACATGCACCTCATCTTCAGTGCTGACAGTCATAAAATAACCAATATCATATGAACAATGAGTCAACGATCCAGTAAAATTTTGTGGGTGTAAATTATATGCATATGTATGAGGCATCTGTGTGAGTCCATTATAATAAGTAACAGTGTTATTTATTTATCAAAGCCATTATTTTCTTAGATTTCACATTGGCACAATAAATGTAATCTGAAGTTAATATTCTGTTTTTATTAGTTCTTTTCTTGCCATGAAAAAGTCAGATAGCGACATGGAGAAGGCAGTATGTATGTATGTATTAGTAGTAGTAGCAGTAGTAGTAGTAATGGTAGTAGTAGTAGTAGCAGTAGTAGTAGTAGTAGATGTTGTTGTTGTTGTTGCTGCTGTTGTTATTGTCTCCTTTTGTCATGAACAGGTCGGTAACAGGAAACAGGTAACTTCCGGTGGGCAGTCCCAGTAATCTTACACTGAGATTATGTGGAGAAGGTTGGGTAGAGGAGGTAAGTGTGTTATTGTGAGATGGTGGGCTGCATGACGGTGAGGGTACGGTAGATTGCGAATTGTACTGTGAGTTGATAGTGAAGCGTAGATGGATGTTGATCATATCGGAGTCTGGGTAAATGTAGTGATTGAAGTTATTTAGGACATGCCCTTGATGTGTGATAAATACACAGAGATACACATAACAAGAGCTGTGCTATTTCAACTCCTTTGCAAACTAAATTATTTGTTTGTGGCCACCCTTGATGAGACTGCGGCGTCTGGCTATAGACAGACAGATAGAGCGATACCTAGATAGACAAACTAAATTTCTAAATGGCCATCGTGCAGTTGATAGCCATATAATCCCTCTTCCCTGTTTCTCAGCTAAAAAAAAGAATAATCGGGAATTGTGTTGGAGTGAGAACACCTGCAAGTCAATAAGGAAAATGTATTATTTATATTTTACACCCTGACCATGATGATGATGATGATGATGATATAATAATAATAATAATAATAATAATAATAATAATAATAATAATAAAAATAATAATAATAATAATATAACACATGGGCTCTCAGTAAATATCCTGCAGGTTAATTTTAACTTCGCAATAGACCATTCACCTTTTCTCAGATATATATTTTTTTTAACACCGGGGCTCCTATGACTCAATCTCAGCTGAGCATAAATACCTGGCGTCACCTGGGATGGGATGCCAGAGTTGTCCCGCCAGTAAGGGGGTGAACCACTACCACTTTTTCTTTATTGAACTTATAGGGGTAGGGTGAAGACTGTAGGAAAACTTTCAACATTACGTTCTCTCTCTCTCTCTCTCTCTCTCTCTCTCTCTCTCTCTCTCTCTCTCTCTCTCTCTCTCTCTCAACTGACTAATAGCAATAGGTTCAAGACTGCAGGAAAACTTTCTTCTCTGACTTGTTTTCTCTCTCTCTCTCTCTCTCTCTCTCTCTCTCTCTCAGGTGAATAAAATCACCTGGCTGTAACTGGAATAAAATACGAGAGTTGCCCGTTCATGAAGGGGTTAGTGGAAACAGTATGAATATCTCACACTGGTATAAACTATTAGCTCAATTACTCTTACCTCAGTTATTCTCAGCTCAGTCTGGCCTTACCTAGGATATAAAGCTAGAGTTGTTCCAGTCATGAAGGGTATAATTTAAGGAAAGTATTGTTGATAGGCTCACAATAACAAGGCTAAGAAATTAGATAGATCGATAGATAGATAGGTAGATAGATGGATAGATAGATAGAATGATACAGATATAGTTGTAGATAGAGAAATATATTCCCATAGATGTGTGTGTGTGTGTGTGTGTGTGTGTGTGTGTGTGTGTGTGTGTGTGTGTGTGTGTGTGTGTGTGATTCTCTGAAGTCCCCAGCTTTCACCACCCCAAGGTTAACTTCCAGCCGGTATTTCCAGCCCGTGTTGCCCATTTCAGGATAGGTGTCTAGATTTAAACGGTGCAATGAAGATCGTACTCGTATTTCTCCTGGTCAGTTCGATAAGTCTTTCCTAAGCTGAATGAACTCACCTGGAGATAGCAGGAAGAAAATGAAATACACGTAAGAAAAGTGAAGACAACGTAGGTCGCAGTAGTGGCCTTGAAATTTTAACTCATCTCTGTCTGTAGATAAGTGTCCTTTATACGAAGCATCAGGGAGGAAAATGAAGGACATGCCTCAAGTGTAAAGTAGACACAGTGGCCGACTTATATCCCTACTTGTATTAGAAAGCCGTGGAGAGTAATAACAGATGGAACTCCGGGTGAAAAATTGTGGAACTCCTCCATCTTACATTTTTTTTTTTACCATTTGATAAAGGAATATTTAGCTTTTAAGATTGCAGCACAGGGATTTATAAGGTATTGCTTCCTTGCCCCGTTGTATGTCGTTATTAATTGATTCAGTGTTAATGTACAAAGCTCTACACTGTAATCTATGACCCTATTTTCACTGTCCTCCTACATCCCTAAAAATATATATATATATATATATATATATATATATATATATATATATATATATATATATATATATATATATATATATTGATGTGGATCTTCCTCCTTCCCCTCCTTCGCCTTCTCCTCCTCCTCCTCCTCTTCCTCCTCCTCCTCCTCCTCCTCCTCCTGCGGACATACTGTATGTTGGTATGGACGATGTTAATGCACCATGCTCCTAACGCCGGCACATACATGATGTTGGGCTGAACGAACTTGCTCTAAAGTACAGTGTTATCTCTTCCACAACTTCACTGTGGTTTTTCCCCTTCAGACATAATTATGATCTTGAAGTGGATGATGTCAGGAGGTGAGGAGAGGGAGGGGAAGACAGAAGATGAGATGGAGGGAGGGAGTGGAGAGGTATATGAGAGAAGGGAGTGTGAGTTGGGAGAGAGGGAAGCGAAATGGCTGTTGATAGGGTGACATGGAGGCGATTTATTTGTGGACACCCCTCACGGGATTAAGGTGTCTGTCAATATGTAGATAAATAAAGGACGTGGAAAAATATGTTGGCGTAAGGTGCAAAATGAATCGTTAAGAAAGAGGTGTTACAAAGTCTCCATAGTTACATTAGAATAGGATCCTCCATGTGGTGGCTTTCGTCGTGGCTGAGGTGTGGCCCTGCGAGCTTAGTTTAAACGCCTCAAATTGACTGGAATATTTTTGCCACCCCACTGTCTCTATCAGGAAAAACAATACATTTTTACGGACAAGGCAGAACATTTAGATACAAGTGAAGTCGGGTGTGTCTCCCTATCCTCTCCTTTCCTCCACTCCTCCCCTCTCTTCTCGCCTTCTCTCCGCACCTCTCCTCTCCTCTCCTCTCACCTACTGTCTTCTTTCACTTCCCCTTCTACCCTTACATCTCTGATTCCTTAAATGGGCCTAATTTCGCTCATGGACATTCTTCTCTCTTGGGCTTTTTTTAGACCTATTCCCCAGCTGACCTATTATTCCCTTTTAACCCACCTACCAATCCTTATTCCTACCCATTGACTCAGTATGGTACGCCTAAATCCTGCCCTGTCCTCCCAAAAGCCACACATTCACCACGCACCCACCCACCCACGTACTCACAAAGCGTATACTCACCCACCCACCCACTCACCTACCCAGAAAGTCCACCCATTCACCCACCCACAGAATCCACCCATTCACCTACTCATCCACCCACAGAATCCACCCGTTCACCTACCAAGAAAATTTACCCATTCACCCACCCACAGAACCCACCCACAGAATCCACCCATTTACCTACTCACCCACCCACAGAACCCACCCACAGAATCCACCCATTTACCTACTCACCCATCCACAGAATCCACCCATTCACCCATCCACAAAGCCAACCAACCCACCCACTGATTAGACGAGAAACCCATAATCCTACCTTGCAACTATGCCATCAAATTTCCTGTCATCATGACGTAGTTTTTGGAGTCCTGAGTGTGGTGCAATGTCGTTAGGTAAAAACAGACACAGTGACAAATGATACTCAGTCCAGCAGCATAGCTAATATTCGCCTAATTTCATTCATCTACGACTTGTATTATATTTAAATGCGTAAACCTGTAAATTCGGGGAAAAAATAAACAAACCCGCAATACCAGACACAGGTTAGACGTGGCAACTTTCCAGGTAAGAAGTTTCCAGCTATCACCAGCAGGTAAGTGGGTGTTCAGTTGCCTCTTGGTGCTCACTGTGGACGGACATTTGAGACAGGTGAGTGCTCAGTTGCCTTTTGGTGCTCACTGTGGACGGACATTTGAGACAGGTAAGTGCTCAGTTGCCTCTTGGTGCTCAGTGTGGACGGACATTAGAGACAGATAAGTAAGTGCTCAGTTGCTTCTTGGTGCTCACTGTGGACGGACATTAGAGACAGGTGTGTGCTCAGTTGCCTTTTGGTGCTCACTGTGGACGGACATTTGAGACAGGTGAGTGCTCAGTGGCCTTTTGGTGCTCACTGTGGACGGACATTTAAGACAGGTGAGTGCTCAGTTGCCTTTTGGTGCTCACTGTGGACGGACATTTGAGACCGGTGAGTGCTCAGTTGCCTTTTGGTGCTCACTGTGAACGGACATTAGAAACAGGTAAGTGGGTGTTCAGTTTCCTTTTGGCGCTCACTGTGGAAGGACATTTGAGACAGGTGAGTACTCAGTTGCCTTTTGGTGCTCAGTGTGGACGGACATTGAGACACCTGCTGCTCCTAAACAAGGTGTGCTTCCGGCCTGTCTTCCGCTCACACAAGCCCAGGTCTGACTGAGTACGCTGATGATGTTAACCTTTTCACTGCGATAACGTATCTTTCACTTTATGCAGGCTGCCACCACACGACTTTATTGAGTGATTTTATGTACCTTTATCAATGACAGTCTTAAGTAAATCCAAATCTCACTCCTCCAGTTCATATGGAGGTAGCAGGAAGAAACTACTAAAAACACCATGCGAGGAGCTGAATCACTCTGGAAATGACATTCATCCTTCATCCGGCACCTGTCTCTGTTAAAAAAAATGCACACACACACACAAATATAGGAAGATAGATAGACAGGCAGACAGACTGCACTTCACCCCATCTTCCTCCCATAAATGTGGAATGGTGGTGTCACGATGTCACTTCACCATGTCCTATTCCTGCAGTTACATGATGTTCGTGTGGGTGGACGCGTAGCACAGCGATGTCTATGATGCTACTACATCTTCCCCTCTCTCCTGCAGATCAGTGATGTTGATGTGGGTGGCGACGGTGGCGTTGGTGGTGGGGGCTGCCAACGTGGTGGAGGGTCAGGGCTCGGTTGGTCTGCCACCCATGGAGTTCTCCCACAGTGTCATCATGGATCCTTATGATAAATACCTCATGATGTGGACACCGCGAGACAACGATATCGTCATTGAAGTGCAGGTAAGGGAGAAAGAACAATAGTATTTATACACCTCTAATACTTTTTACGCCTTGGGTTCTTTCTTCTCTGAAAAAAAAAAATGCATAGTATACTCTTTTTACAAGACAACGCTACTGTCTTACATTCCTTTACTGGCACCTCTTCGTGACTACTGGCATATTCTAGTATTATTCTGTTGCTAAAACTCGGGACTGAAGATGGAGTGGTAACAATTTTAAGCCGAGTCAGTGCAAAAAGAGTATATTTTTAACGTACTGCAATCAGTGTCCAGCATCCCCATGTCCCTCCCTGACCTGTGTTGTGTTGTGTTGTGCTTCAGGTGGCCACCAGGGGCTGGGTGGGTCTGGGTTTCTCCCCCAGCGGCGGCATGAAGGGCGCCGACATCGTGCTGGGATGGGTGGACGAAGGCGGACAGCCCTTCCTGCACGTGAGTGTACTCACACACACACACACACACACACACACACACACACACACACACACACACAGTAGCACACGCACCACACATACACAAAACACAATTAAACTTGGCTTTTATGTACAGGAAGCGTAAGATTCAGTCTTGTCATTCCCTTTGTTGTTAGTTATAAAGCGTAGCGCATACCGTCAGGCAACAACTGCTACATTATAGTATCATAGCATCATCAAGAGGTAATGGTACAGTGTTGTTACTAATCATTGCCAGGATCGGTTCGCCACTGGGTACATGGTGCCAGCTGTGGACGAGTCTCAGGACGTGACGCTTCTTGGCGGCTACGAGAACGACACCCACACCATCCTTAGGTTCTCCCGACCCTGGACCACCTGCGACACCACACAAGATCTGCAGCTATCAGTATGTCTTCTTCTTCATCTCCTCCTCCTCCTCCTTCTTCTTCATCACCTTCCTCTCCTCCTCCTTCTTCTTCTTCTTCTTCTTTTTTTTTCTTTTTCTTCTTCTTCTTCTTCTTCCTCTTCTTCTTCTCCTCCTCCTCCTCCTCTTTATTTTTCTCCTCCGGCTATCTAAGTTATTTCTTATTCATCGCTCAGTGTTAATATGTCATTTTCATTTTACTCCTCTTCTCTCCAGACGATATATACGCGTATATATATATATATATATATATATATACCTGTCTATCTATTTATATCACCCTTATAGAACATATTGTTCAAGGCTGTTCACTCAGCACTTATACGTTTGACTCGCAGATCTTCTAGTTCAACATTTTAAAATCTCCTAACCTTCATTTAATATTTGTCAGGAATTTTCTTTCTTAAATACGTGTTTGCTGACAACTTACCTTCGTTATATCTGTCACAAATAAAATGAAAATAAATATATGAATAAGTAGGCTAAATAAACTAATAAGTTATATTTTCTCATTTTTATCTATATATAACTACATTTATTTCTCCTGCTTTTTTTTTCAGGACGACACCGTGCGAGTCATCTGGTCGCACAGCTTCGCGGACCCCACGGACGAGACGACCATGAGACGCCACGACGAAAGAGGGACCAAGAGCCTGTACCTGAGGGAGCCCCAGCTCACCCCACCCGAGATGACCTCCGATGTTAAGACCTGGGACATCTTTGCTGGGAATGTAAGCAAGCAAAAAAAAAAAATAGTTTCACATTCTCAGTTAAAACAGTCTAGATTTCTTCTTCTTCTTCTTCGTTTTTAGGAAGAACTTGTGACGCGGGATGATTTTGCTGTCTTTTTTTCTTGTCCTTCCTGTTGCGCAAAATAATGTACCCTCATTTTTTTTTTTGAAATAAGATTTATTTTTCCACCAAACCCTCACGAAAGCATGACATAACTAGATTAAAACGTATTTATTGCCTGCATGTCAGTATAGAGGAGGGGATGGGGGTGGGGTACAGGACAGGACGAGGACTGACAGGGTACCTCACTCAACAACCATGACAACCACTATGCCTGACTACCCTGCCACCCAGCCCAGTAGCCCCATGTGCCCTAATTGTGATACCGTATTTTTTTTATTTAATCGTTTTTAGTGACATGCAAATAATATACATGTTTTTCTATGTCCTGAGGCTCTAGAGGGCTGCAAAGGTCTCTTCCTCAACCACGAGCTTCTAATAAGAGAATCCAAGTCCGAAGGACAATATAAAGTGTAGTCTGGCAGCAGCCTGGCAGGAATGGTGTGGCCTTGAGGCGGCGTGTTCTGACATACGCCAAAGTTCATCACTCAGTAACTCAGTAAGTCAGTGACAAGGGCGTTTGTAGGCCTACCCCTAGCAGTGTCCTTGTCCTACTTCAAAAAAAAAAAAAAATCACTGTTGCAAAGGGTAATCGATCATAAGCTTGTTTGTTAGACGGCGTTCAGGTTGTGAGGTGCGTTGCCTTTTCAATGGCACAACTCTAAATACCATTCATTTCCCGTCTCTCGTAATGGGCTATTTCAATATTTTTTTCCAGGTTTCTCTACAAGTTATAGTTCCTTCTTTGAGCCATCTCACCTTCAGACTTACATAACGTGAGGAAATAACTGACATCATCATCATCGTCATCATCATCATCATCATCATCATCATGGCCTCTTTTTCCCACTAAGGATGCGCTGAAGCAGGGTCCAGAGAGCAAGGAATGAGGGAGCATGAGAAAGGGAGAACTACCAAGAGAATACCCAGTGATATAAGCCAGACACTCACCCATTCAGCATTATATCCTCTGAATCCTGGTTCCATCTTACGGGCCTGACCATCTGTGCTGAAGTGTTTGTTATTTTTCATGATAAATATGGGCTTCGATAAAGTCCAGCCACTTTAACATTGCTTAAAAGTTAGATTAGGTCAGATAGGTCGGGTCTGGATAGCTGGTCCCTTAACATTTTTGAGACCTGTGGCTTTACTGGGAAGAGGAGACATACGAAGAGAGATACCATAGCTGATTTTTCATTTGTCAAAAATCCACAACTTTTTTGTATCATTTGCTGGCCAGGTGTAGTCAGACTGGAGACTGGATATGACTGGTAACAGAGAGGACCCATTCTTCCCTCATATGCAGGGTTGGTCGAATTTTACACAACCACAATTTAGTATTCAGACTATAGGACAAGCCCAGTTCCCTCAGATGAAGACAGACAGACTATATAATGCCTCCCAGACCCTCCTTAACCCTTTGATGATTGATTTTTTTTTTTACAGGTGAGCGTGCCTGACAATTTGGACACTGTATATTGGTGCAAAATTTTCAAGGTTCCCCCTCTCAGAAGGAAAGTGCATGTGATTGGGGTAAGTCTGATTTTATTGCTTTAGTAGTAGCAGTAGTAGAAGAGTAGTAGTGATAGTAGCAGTAGTAATAGTAGTAGTAGTAGTAGTAGTAGGAGTAGGAGGAGGAGGAGGAGGAGGAGGAGGAGTAATATTATTATTATTTTTATTATTATTATTATTATTATTATTATTATTATTATCATCATCATCATTATTATTATTATTATTTTTATCATTATTATTATTATTGGTATTATTATTACTACTATGGTTGTTGTTGATGATGTTGTTATGATTATTGCTTTTTAGTGTAATTAAGGGTATATTTTTGTTATTATTATTATTATTATTATTATTATTATTATTACTACTACTATCATCATTATTATTTTCTTCCTACATTACTTTCTATGTAAGTGAGGTTATTTCACCCAGTCTTACATATTTTCTCTGTATTTTTCATATATCGACCCAGAGAACCTTGAGAACAGAAGCTGAGTCAAATCATCTGTAGGTTCGAAAAATATTAGTAAAAATAATATGTCACCAGATCAAGAGTAGGTTAATATATCATACAATTCAATATTTTTTTCCCCTAAGCACTCTCCAGTTTCAAATTTTCTCCCTCAGTTTCATCTATATTTGTTTCTCTCAGTTCCATCTATTTTTTTTTTAATTTATTTTTTATTAATATCATCCAGTCTTACAATATCTCGACTTCGTTTCATTATGTCTTGATTTGTTCTCCCCTCCCCCAGTTTCATTCTCTCTCACAATTTTATTTTTGAAAGCGTCTCTAGGGGTAGCTTTGTCCCTTTATCAGATAGTTACCTTTATTTACTTATTTTTGAAACGATGTGCTTCACTCCCGTAGACTTTGACAATTTGGAAACCAGGTGCTTCACTCCCGTAGACTTTAAGAATTTTTAAACGAGGTGCTTCATTCCCGCAGACTTTAATACTTTTAGTAAAGCTTCGTATTAAGGCCCAGAAGCTCCCTCATCTATCTAGTATATTTTACTTTTTGTTTTTTTCCTTCCCTAGTTTCATACTGCCTTTAATTTTTCTTTAATTTTCCTTTTTTCACCCTGACTTCCATGATTCTCTTAGCATGTTCAGATAATCCAACAGAACCTAAAACTCGTGGAACCTTAGATTTCTTATTTCTCCTCATTACGTGCCTCTTTTCTTCTCTCAGTTTCATCCTGACTTTGATTTTTTTCCTGCTCAGCATATTCGAAAAATCAAGCAGAAAAAACTATAGCAGGTAGATTCATACACTTTTCCTCCCTCCAGCACGTAGATTCACACATTTCTTCCTCTTCAAACACTTACATTCATAAATTTTTCCCTCCTCAGGCACGTAGATTCATACACTTTTCCCTCTGAAGCACGTAGATCCATTCACTTTTTCCTCCTCAAGCAAATAGATTCATACATTTCCCCTCCCATCTTTAAGCACGTACATTTATACATTTTTCTCTCCTCAGTACGTGCCTATCATCGAACCAAAGAACCTGAAGCACGTGCACCACCTCCTCGTCTACCAGTGCCACGTGCCTGAGAGCAGCAAATACTATGAGAGGTGGCTGGGGATGGACAGTGTGCAGTGCTACTCCCAAAATATGCCTCAGTCTTGGCGCTACTGTTATGAAGCGTTTATTGCTTGGGCCGTCGGTGGTTTGGGTGAGTGTAACTGCCTCTGTTTTTCTACTTTTACTCTAACTTGGCCTAAAATTGCCATCTCTTCCTCTTGAATGCTGAGTTGTAACAATTGATTAGACCTAGAATATGATGCTGGTCACGAAAAAGTGCTATGGAAATTATGTAAATCCGCAACACCGTCCTTTTCATGCCACTCAGCTACATGAAGTAAGCTACAAAAGGACGAAAATTTGGGTCAGGCTAAGGTGGAAAGAGTGTAGCAACTTAAACTCGTAACAGTGGTGGCAGTGCATGTGTGAAGATCTGAATTGCTCATGAATACGGAAAGCTTAAATTACACTCTTACCCAGTGGGAGGCATTAAAATATGTGACGTCACTCCTTTAAGCTTTACCCACTGTTCTAACCAACCCCAGTACCCATGACATCACATCCCTTTGCTCTTCGTTTTCTTATCCGCTAATGGGAGGCACTTAAATTCATGACGTAATTTCCCAAAGCTCCGTCCTTCCTTCCACACTCCAAGAGCATGCCGGAATCCTGGTGCTATTGGTATAATGTACTTACTGCTTGAGCGATTGATGGCTTTGGCGAATGCAGTCTTCTCTTTCACATTAGGAAACACTGGGTATTAGTTGGACCCCCGGAATCAATGGGTAGTGTAATATACTGAAGAACATGTTGGAATAATAATGTTCTACCGTTCTCATCATGAGGGTGGTCAACAGTGTAGGTGAGTGCCGTCTGTCTGGCTTTACCTCGGGAAATATTTGGCGTGGTACACTGAAGGTTCTGACAGATTTAGGCATAGTGCACTCAAAATCACTTCAAGAACATGCCTGAATCCTGGCGCTAAAATTGTATTGCACAGTACTTGGGCGGTCTGTGGCTTAAGTGAGTGCAATATCTTCTTGCATTAAACGGAAGTACTGCTAGGAAAGAGGCACTATGAAGTGTCCCAACCCAACAGAAATGTGACCCACTTTAAATTGAACTATGCTAGAATGTTGAAAGTTGCATAAAACTCCGTTGATCAATACAAATGATGCCAGAATATCTTCAGGTATCATTACTATGTGTATAGAAATTATAATAGCTGTCCGAGTCAGGCCTCTGGGTTGCGGTAAGTTAAATATCTGTTGATCGTCTGCCAGAACAAGCTAAACTTACATCCTTTGATAAATACACCCGCTATACCCTTTCCAGTCTTTTTAACTAACCCCACACACATCTACCTCCGTGTCCCAGTTACCAATATCTGTCTCTACTCTTACCACCAGGTGAGACGATGCCCGAGCACGTTGGCTTCCCCTTGGGCGAGGAACACGGGGGCGCCACCTACTTCTTGCTGCAGATGCACTACGACAACCCATACCTCAAGTCAGGTCAGCATGCATCTCCCAAATTATATACCTTTGTTTATTTGTTTTATATTCCATTTCTACTGCTACCAAATGATTCGATCTGGCCTATAAAAGACGACCCGTACTGTTGGTTCGTTCCCAGTATGTACTGACTCAGGCAAAGCACGTCCTTAATTAGTGTGATTTTTATACTTCAATGTAGACAGGAAAAGTTAAAGCAAAATGCACTGTATTCCACGCTCAAATTTAACGCATACAATGACAGTGAAAATTCCCTTGCAGGTATTGTGGACAACTCTGGGGTGCGAGTATTTTACACAGAGAAGCTGAGAGAGTATGATGCTGGTGTGTTGACGATGGGCCACACCGTCTCCCATTTTCAGGTTGTGCCGCCAGGACAGAAGTGGCTGTCTGTTGGCCACTGCTCGGGATCTTGTACACAGCAGGTATAACATAACCATTCAGTTAACCCTTGACTTCAGGTGACGTATTATTATTCTTGCTTCTGCTAGGAGATATTACTGAACTTATGATGGACCTCAGTTAGTGAAGAAGTAAATGAAGGGCATATTCAACCCTCTAAATGGCAGAGTTTATCCTAAGGTGCTTGCAAGAATACAAAATACGTTTCTGAACTGAAGTGATTAATGGTGTTGCTATAAGTGTAGTTGAAGGAAGCCTTTAATGCACTGACATGTATTCGCGCAATGCCACAAATATATGCTTGTATTACTAACTTAGGTAAACTTAAGTAGAGACAAGAAGGTACAGTTGTGAACATATATATCTCGACGCAGTTCGCAGCAGCAGGGAAGGACCCAACCCAGTAGATGTGTTAATCAGACAGTACAACTTTTCGGCTTGCATAGGTGTAGAGATGCCAGACGTTATCCACTCCAGGGATCTATATCTACAAAGATACACTTGATGACTCATCCGCGCGCTACACATTGATGTTCATAGATTGAGAAGACACATTGATAACAGTGTTGGAAAGGGGGTTTAGGGTCAGGAGGATTAGGAGAGGGAGTGTTCGTGGTGAGGGTAGTGAGTTGTCTCGCACTGTTTATGTGATACAGCCATAAAATCAATAGTCTGTTAAATTGTTAAATAATATATCGACACTACCTAGACCTAAATTAGTCATTCCCTCTCTGAAACCATCATACTGTCCTGTCACATCCCGTACTTCAAGAGCTAAATTACCATGATGGAAGAGAAGCAAAATTGAACAAGATGAGAGAAGCAGAAACCAAGGTTATAAATTCAAAGGTTACTTGTTGTTGTATGAAGAACGCTGGGACCATAGCAATATTGAGTATTTACGCCTGATCCCTCTCATTTAGTCAGCAGGCGCTAATCTAATCCTTCTTTTTTTACCACTTACAGCATCAGCCGAGTAAAAGGACTAAGTAAATATACAGTGTTTGCCTAAAAGACCCTCGTGTTGTCAATAGGCGTCAATCTAGGCCTTTTCCAATTTACAGTATCTACCGGTGGAGGGCGTGCAGGCGTTCCAAGGTTTGCTCCATTCTCACTTGCTCGGTTCCTCACTCTCCCTTCGACACATCAGGAACGGCACGGAGCTTCCACCCATACTTTCAGGTCAGCTACTTCATCACATTTCAGCACAATGTATACAGTTTCAGTACAATTTCAGTACTTCACTCTCCATTAAGAACTGACTCTAAGTGACTTTGACGATTTCTTAACACCCGTTCCTTAGCAATCGATTCTGCATATTTCGCGTCAGTATCCTCTTGTATGCTATTAATGCAAGCTGTTTCTATATTACTTCTAGTTACATGTTGCAACGGGTGGCTAGATTGGTTGGTAGATGGTTGGTTGACATAATTAATACGTCACAGACAATTCCCAGCTGACTGGCCTCGACTTTTTATTTATTTATTTATTTATTTTTTTTAGCCACTGTGACCTTGGGGAGAGGGGATTCATTTCACATCTCAGTTGCTAAAATCAGTCCATCATTGCGGTCTGTGGAGCACGACAGCTTGTGTTTCTCGACATCTCTATAAATATCCTGAAGAGCTCTATCACCAGACTTCATCTAATCCAGTCCTCGGTCAGAAATAAAGCTCTATCCCGAGCTTGTATTTCCCAACCTCACTCATCACTAAAGATCCTAATAATCAGTAGGCCATCACCAATCCTCATCCACAGACAAAACCTACGACTTCAACTACCAGCAGATGAGGGCATTCAGAGAAGAGGTCACTCTTCTCCCAGGCGACCACTTGATTATGGAGTGTAACTACGACGCCTCTGCTAGAAGAAAGCCTACATTCGTGAGTATTACCTTCATGAGCAGGTCACCATCGTCCTTTCGGGGGACAGGGGGATTAAACAACTTCATCAGCGTGGAGGTGCAAAAAATACGATAGTTTGGATTCACATTGGTGCTAGGAATACAACAGTCTGGATTCACCCTGGTGATGAATATATTACAGTTTTATTCCACTGTGGTGCTAAAAATACTTCAGTTTGGATTCACCGCTTTGTACTCCTCTCACAGGGCGGGCTGAGTTCAGAGGAAGAGATGTGCCTGGCCTTCCTATCCTACTACCCGCGTGTGGATCTATCCATGTGTGAATCTGCACCGGTGAAGGATAGTCTTTTTAACTCACTGGGGGTCCTGGAACTGTACGACCAGCCCGATGGGTAAGTAGTCTGGGGGTTGGGGGGGAGGGGGGGCAGATTTCCGTCCTATACAGGGCGGTCCATATTTCACACCTCTTACACTCCGCTAGCCAGGTGCTCTCTCGTGTACTGTTTGTGGATGTGTGTTCAATGAAGATTTGAAAGTTGGTATTGATAAGACTCAGTTGAAGAATCGAATGTACGTACGTAGAAAGTGCTGTGTTTCTCGCTTATGATGTAGTAAACGGTGATATTGCGAACTTATCGAAGGTTTGTGAATGTCGGAGGTCTGAAGGTTAATGCTGATAAGAGTACGATGAAAATTCTGATGTGTGTAGATGATGCTGTTTCTCACCTCTAATAAACGCGGTCCTTCCACACTTTTCTGTAGCTTGTGAATGTCTGTGTGCCTGAGGGCCCATGGCCCACCTTCCCACAAAAGTTCATTGAAATTCATTGAAAAGTTTTGGAGATATTGTGCTAGATACACCGGATTCGCTCCAAAATTTTGGTCATTTCTTCCTTGGCCCATGACCCACCCTTCCATAAAATTTCATCAAAATCCTTTCATAGCTTTTTAAGTAATCCCGGACCCGGATCAGCCCCCGAATTTAATCAGTTCTTTCTTGGTCCATGGTTCACCTTGCCACTAAATTTCATTGAAATTCATTGAGAACTTTTGGAGATACTGTGCGGAATTCTCCGGATCTTCATCCGGATCCGGCCCCAAATTTAATCATTTATTAATTGGATTATGGCTAAACCTTCCATAAAATTTCATCAAAATCCATTGTTTTTGAGTAATAATGCTAACAGACAGAGAGACAGACTGAGAGACAGACAAATAAACAAACCAACAAACCAAGACAGGGTAAAGGGTATACCTCCTTGCACCTGGAATGCTATAATTGTAGGAGATTTCAACTTACCAGTAACAAGATGGACTTGTTTCTTATCTTAGCACACAGGGTTAGACTTGTATACTAACTTACTTGAAAGCTCAATATATCAGCTTGAAGTGCAACCCACGCATGGAGAAAATATCCTGGATCTTATACTGGTGACGTCAGAAAACTTCGTTCGTAATGCTCAAGTAGGAGATGAATTTACTACTAGTGATCATTGCACAGTCGCGTTCATCCTCAGTTTCTGCAGCACCGACCAAAGTTGTAGTTACTAGAAAATTCTAGGCTACAAGAAAGCTAACTTTCACAAATGGAAGCTAACTTTACATAGCAATGAATGGAAACCGATTATTGAAAGTACAAACATACACACAGCATGGACAGAGTTCACAGAAATCCTTAATAATGTAGATAAGGAACGTGTACCGATGCGTAACAGAAGACCAGTGAAAAGTAATAAGCAAAAATGGTCAACCAGCAATATTAAGAAAAGTCTTTCAACAAAGAAACTTGCTTATCAGAAATACAAAGTCACTAATAATGAGGAAGATAAAGATACTTACCATAACTTACACCGAAATGGTAAAAAGTTAATAAAACAAAGTACGAAAAACCTTGAGGCACATATTGCAAACATCAGTAAATCAAACCCTAAGGAATTTTTCAGTTATATCAGAAATAAGAAACTAACACCAACAATAGGACCACTAGAATCAGCAGATGGTGAGCATACAAATGATGAAACCAAGATGGCTAAGATTCTTAGTACTTTCTTTACATATGTATTTACAGAAGAAAGTTCATGTTCGATCTAGACATTGTCCTCCGCACCTGTAGATGAAGACAACACACTCTAAGAAATTATTACCAGTGAGAGAGATGAACTTCTTGCACAAAATAAACTGAAAATAAAGAAAGCACCAGGGACAGATAGAATACTTCCAAGAGTCTTAAAGAAGGCAACAGACGAAGTAGTGAAACCCTTAGCACATATATTCACTCTTTCAGTAGCGGCACTGTACCTAACGGCTGGAAATTAGCAAATGTAACTCTAATATTAAAAAAGAGAGACAAATATCACCCCAGCAATTACCGACAAATAGCCTAAGCTTGACATCAGTTATTTGCAAGTTCTTATAAACCATAATCAGAGATAAATTGGTAAGCGTTTAGAACAGAACAATCTCATCAAAGACTCTCAGCATGAATTCCGAAATAAGCATTCATGTCCTACTAATCTATTTGATTTTTTTCAATTATATCATCAACATGTATGACGACATTAAATCAGGCAATGTCATTTACCTAGATTTGGAAATAACATTTGATAAAGTTCCACATAATCGACTTGTCGGGAAACAGAGTCTACGGTATTGGTGGCAGTGAACTAAAAGGGATTGAAAGCTGGCTTAAGAATCGTAAACAGAGTGTTGCAATCAATGGTAAGGAATTAGACTGGGACAGTATTATAAGTGGGGTACAGCAAGGCTCGGTTTTGGGTCCAATATTGTTCTTGATTTATACAGATGACATTGATGAAGGCATGTTTTATAAAATATCAAAATTTGCTGACGATAAGGTGATTGGTAATATGGCAGATACCCCAGAACAAAGAATATTGATTCAAAGGGATCTTGTTAAATTGTTCAATTGGGTTGAAAAATGACAAATGGATTTTAATAGTGATAAATGCAAAGCCCTAAATATTGGAGGTAAAAATGAAAAAATTAGTTATACAATGAATAATTCTCACTTAATGAATGTAAATCTTGAAAAGGATCTAGGAATAATTGTAAAAGATGATCTGAAGCCAAGTATAAAGCGCACAGAAACTATAAAGAAAGCTAACAAAGAAGTTGGATTTAAAGGTAGATCTTTTGAGTTAAAATCTGAAAATATAATTCTTACCCTGTACAAATCCTTAGTGCGTCCACAACTAGAGTGCTGTGTGCAGTTCTGGTCACCATATTACAGGAAAGATATAAAGAAATTAAAGAGTACAGCGATGAGTAACAAAAATGATACCCAGACTGAGGAGCAAATCATACGAGGAGTGTTCAACTGTGCTAAAGTTACTGTATTTAACCTATCAAAGCACAGACTACTACGGGATCTGATTCAAATCTTCAAAATTATTAAAGGAATTGATGATATGGATGTTGACAAGTACTTTGCAACTGATCGTTCAAACTATACTAAAGTAGAGGTAATGGGTAGGCTGTAAGATTATTGGAGAGCATCTTCAGTTTAATGAAGCCGAGCATTTTTTCTTGAACAGGGTCTTTAATATTTGGAATAAACTGCCCAGGGATGTCGTTGAATGCAGTACAGTGGTGATATTCAAAAATCGCTTGGATAAGTATCTCGCTTCAAATCCCCAGCAAAACTCCTTCATGACTGAATAATAATGTAAGTTGCTTTTCTCTATTTCAGATCGTGATGAAACTATAGTAGGAAAATACTATGTAGTTAATGACACCTGTAGCGTATTGACACTTGTAGTGTATCGATACAGTAGGACAGAATATAGTTTACCCCTTTTTGTCTTTCCTATAAAAATTCCGTGTCATCTTTTCCATGCTGCATGTTGGTTCTTCTCACTTTTTTCCTGCCTGCTTCGACTGGTGGGTGAGGGGTAGCCTTCTTGCTTTACTAGCCTTACCTTCAACTTACAGAAGTAGATATCATAGTGATAGTCTTCTCTTTAACAAGCAGCCTCGAAAGGACCATTAGATCTGTTGCTGTTTGCTTTCCTTGTACTCCTTTGTACTCCTGGCGCGGTGGTAAAATATAGAGGGAAAAAATTGAGCCATCTTCTCCCATCCCCCCCCCCCGAGACACTGAGAAAGGAAGCTGAACGGTAAAGAGATTGAGACAAGCTACAGCGCTAGTGTGCAGGTGTAACTGAGCAAGGATAGGCTAGCACCAGCATTCTCTCTCTCTCTCTCTCTCTCTCTCTCTCTCTCTCTCTCCCAATCTGTATTTATCTACTTTTCTGATTATTGTTATTAACTTTCCTCATGTAATTTTCATTAATCCTCCAGATCATAAAAAAAGCGAAAATCTTACCGAAATGGGTTTTTTGAAAAAGCTGTGGTCCTTATGCTGCTGCTGCTAGGGGGGTAAGAAGAGGCGCGCCTGACCCACCCTCAGCCCACGCCAGCAGCTGCTGCAACAGTCAGCCCCAGCGCTGAAGGGCTCCACCACAAGCGGCGGCCAGGAAGAAGAGTAGCCAGGCCTACCCTCTGCCCCCCCAGGCATGGCAGCCCAAGTCAGACCCCACTCTAGAGGACCGACTAAGGAATCTGGAGACAATGGAGAGACTCACTACTGGTCTGAACGAAGTGCGAGGGGCATTTGAGCATTTTGACGGTATTGTCTCCACGTTCAATGATATGGTGGAGTCAACATTGACATATATGAAGTGCGATCGCATTGCCGCACAGAAAAGAGTAGAGGCTATGTTTGGTAAGCTAACTTCAATTCAGACGGAAATGACGGAGATGAAAGGCAATATGGATTTTCTTCATCATGCTCTCGGCTCAGCCAGCACATTGGATGACTTAAAACAACGGGTGAGGGATCCGCTGCACGGGGTCGAGGAAAGACACCTGCCCTACATACAACAGGCCCCTCAGGCTAGTAAAGAACTAGAGTCTTCTCCCCACTGAAGCCCAAGGATACAGCACAGTGAAGGGCTGGGGCAGTAGTAAAGTTCCAAGGTTTATAATAATTTTAGGGAAGGAGCTGGAATGGAGTATTATGGGTGTCCCAGTCATTAGAGGGTTAGTTAGTGATAGGATGTAGCTAGCAGATGGGGGTTAATTACTGTTTATTGGATGTAGCTGATGTGGGTTAATTAGTGATGGGATGAAGCTGTCGTCATTATCTTTTAGCTGCGATTAATTTCATGAGCGAAAGACCGTGTCCATCAAGTGAGACCTGGCATCTCCACTCGTGACGTCAGAGGTAAACAATCTGTGACGTCAGAGGTGAACAAGCCGTGAAACAAATGAAATATTATTGTGATTTTTTTTTTTTACCTGACATGTATTGTTTTGAAATAATAAAGGATCTTTTTCTTTTTCAGATCGAAGCCGGAGTCAAGCGCGTAAGTACTGTACTGTTACACACACACACACGCACACACACACACACACACACACACACACACACACAAGCACAAATGGAAACATCTTGTAATACCTAGTAATAGTTCTTACGTCATCATTTCTTCACACCTGCCAAAATATGTACTTTTCTAAATTGTCTAGTTACAGGTTGGCGAGGGTCGCCTTCATGTGGTGGCATCGATATGACTAGACGGTGGAGCTACCTGGTTATACATCCCTCATTTCCCTCTCTATCCCCCCAGAGGAGGATAGTGGTCCGTGGGAGAAGAGCAACGCAAGACTGCGGTCCACTAGGTTCACGTTTTAGATGAACCTACTACTACTACTATTACTACTACTATTACTACCACTTCCACTACTACTACTACCACCACCACCACTACTACTACTAGTTCTACTTCTACTATTAGCTTTGTCTTCATTCATGTAGCTATCAAAAAATTCACGGTATGAGGACTTCAGGCAGAAATTGCTCTTCTCTTGTACTCCACCATCCTTCAGGGTGGACAAGGAAGGGAGGGGAGTGAGGGAGATTTGTATAACCGTACAGTTGAGCTGCCCAGATACGTCGGTGCCACCACGTGAAGGCGTCTCTCTACATCAGTGAAGACGAAGCTTGAAACTTAGAATTCATTACATAAGCTCAAGATTCCTGGTGCGTGTTGTGCCATCTTTCTTTTTTTTTTTTTCAGTTTTCAGATAGATGAGGAATGGGAGAACACACTGCATGAAATGAGCCGGAGAGGCAACCTTTCCGAAGCCACGGATATCAAATTTGCATCATTTTGGAGCGCGTTGGTGGCCAAAGCACCTCAGAGTAAGGATTATTTGTGTGTGTGTGTGTGTGTGTGTCTGAGATTATTTTGTCTTGTGTACTATATCATCTTTTTATACTTCTACGTAGTTAACTCATTCGATCCTAATGACTTTTTCTTTTCATGTTCCTTCCCTCCATTCATATTCAGCTCTGGATGCGTCTGACCTAGTACAAGTTTAAAGTTATAATCCCTGCAGCAGAAAAAGCCTCACAAAACCTGGATGAAATCGTCTGAAGATAGCAAGCATAAAATGATATAAAGCGTCATCTCACTGAAGAGGTCAATCACATCTTTCTGAATTATTATCCTATATTCTTGCCATTCCCTGACGGTTCAATCCACCCTGGGCTAGACTTTGCATACTGTATAAGGTAGACACAGCCTTCATAAAACCTTCGCTATTAAAAATCCTTCCCAAGTTTAACATCCTTCAGTCATAAAAACAATACACTAAGAGGCACGTGTACAGTACGTCACCCAATATCAAGGAGTTAGTCAATCGTCTTCGAGGTTTCAGAGCTATTTAACAAGACGATCAGGTGTTTCAGGGCTATTTGACTGACGATTTGGTGTTTCAGAGTAATTTGACAAGACAATTTGGGGGATGTGAGTATTTTAACAAGACGATTTGGGATTTCAAGTTACTTAACGGAATGATTTGGGTTTTTCAGAATACATTAACATCGTAGCTTTGGATTTCAGAGTATTTTAACAACGGTGATTCGGGGTTTCACAGTTATTTGGTAAGACGATTTGGGACTCCAGTGCATAACAGCATGACTGTTTTGGGCTTTTGAGTACTTTAATAACACGACTATCTGAGGCTTCAAAGTACTGTGGCGTTACATTTTTTTTTAGAGCACTTGAACAAAACAATACTGGAGATCTTGGAGGACGAGGGGACGTGGCGGGACGAGGGCATCACGTCGGCGCTGCAGGAGGCCACGTTGAAGGGACCACAAATGCAACAATGCATCGGTACCTTTAGGACAGGAGACCCCAAGGTGAGTTGAGCCCTTCAGTCCTTAATGACTTGTTTTACTTATGCTCTGTTCACTTTAAATATACTTCTTTTACTCTAACTTGGCTTTAAATTGCTATCTCTCCATCTTGAATGCTGACATGTAACAATAGATTAACATCGGATATGATGCTAGTCATGAAGAGGTGCCATAGAAAGGATGTTGTGCCTTGGTATTGTCATTTTATATGTGAAATAAGCTGCATAACGGAGAAAATCAGGACCATGTTAAGGTGAAGGGAGTATAGATTCTTTTCATCTTAGCTTGAACTAGAGTTTCATCCTTTTACAGCTTATTTCCCGTAGCTCAGTGGGAGAAAAAGACGATACTACAGCTCAACATCCTTTCAGTAGGACTTCATTTGACAAGCATTATATTCTAATGTTAATATATCGTTACAACTCGAAATTCAAGACGGAGAAATAGCAATTTTAAACCAAGCTAAAGTCAAAGGAGTTAGGCGTATCACTGACATCACACCATCTTGAATTCTGAACCATAGCAAGGGGCTGATGCTTGGATATAACACTAGTCACGATTAAGTGTTTTGGAGAGGATATAAAGTCTTGGTTTCCTTTTGCCTCAGAGCTACAGGAAATAAGCTGCGAAAGGACATAAATCTCCCCCAGGATAAGAAAAATGAACCTATTACACCTTAACAATTCCTTGTGTGTTAGACTTATTTATTTCGTTTCAATAAGGATAAAAAAAAACTCACACTGATGCGTCTCAGCCTACTAGACTACCAGGAATCTATTTTTTGGTTATAACAGAATCAACAAATGGTATATTATGGTTACCACCCAGCTCAGTAACCTGCTTCCTGGAATACAGCTGTCATCATCATCATCATCATTATTTGACTTTCCAGTTTAAAGATGGGATTAGAGAATATACAGAAGCAGAAAAAATGTAAAAGAAAAAAGTGAGAGAAGTATCAACAACATTGCAAGTAAAATAGAGTACACGATCATTCACACACCATTTAAACCTCAAACATTAATCATATATATTTTTTCTGAATTACTTTTCACACAGCTGAATATATTAAACGGCTTTTATTATTATCACTATTATTATTATTATTATTATTATTATTATTATTATTATTATTGTTATTATAGATGTACCGAGAGTCGACCATAGAGTACCCCAGCTTTACACCTTTCCGACCCGAGGCTAAGCCATGTGTGAAAGGTCTGACAGGTGAGAGGTATCCGTTTAAGTGTCATAACCCATGTAACGCCACGCCTTTGCTACTAATATCACTTTATTGAAACACACACACACACACACACACACACACACACACACACACACACACACACACACACACACACACACACACACACACACACACACACACGTTATACAGAGAGTAGACTGATAGACACATTGATTGATATTGATGTAGACAGATAGACAGATATAAAGATATGATAGTATATATAGGGAGTTAGATGGAGTTGCCCCAGGACACCCTTTGGGCCTGTCCCTGGTTAACGCTTTCTTGCCCTTCCACGAGATAACTCATTCAATATCCTGCATCTTTTGACCTTTACTATGCAGAGGCTATGCAAATAACACCTTCCTGCTATTTGATTCCCGTGTGCGTTTCCTTGAATACCTCAGCACCAAGCAACACCATAATTTTACACTGGATATTAAGGAGAAGAGTATATTTTCATTTCTTGATATAAATACACAGAAAGTGAATAGAAAATGGATATTCACAGGACTTACCATTATATTTTATTAATCAGTAGCCATTCACCATAAACGTAACTTGATCAATAGACTACAAATGACATTAGGGAAAATCATATATTATCCTCCTCGTACATCAACAATTTGCAAGAATTTTATTTAATCATAAAATATACTACAGGCAAACGATATTTCTTTTCAGTTTTATTTACACAAACGCTGGTAAAGAGTAGATAAAACAGTGTCCCCATCTACACCAATTATACCAGCGAGGAAAGCATCTACCTATCGTTATACCTTTCATGTGACCTCAGAGTTTCTCCTTTCACACCAAAGTCTCGAGATAAGTCGATTAATTTAACCCCACGTCTCAATAAGGGATGTGTTCAGCTGCTCCAGTACTTTATCTCGGTGGTTCAGTCTTGAGGGCTAGAATCCTTGGTGCCCTGCCGTTGCCAGTACAAATTAATGTAGTTACTGGTGCTAATCTCGTATTGGCCAAAGTAAGCGCTAAATACAGATATGAAATGTAAATAATCATGGAGCGTACTTCCGGACGGGAGTGGCACTGACTATTATCAATTTTCACTACTACTCGAAATCACTGTGAATCTTTCGGATACAGAGTCCAGAGCTCGAATTTCTCTGTTCTGTTTACTGTCTGTGATGTCGTGATGAGGGTCAGCAGCGTCCTTCCTCACTCCGGCTCACACCCTCACTGGTTGACCCTGACTCCCCAAATTCTACTGTGTTTTACTTACATTCATTAGATAATTTAAGTATTTACTTTTGATAACTTTTTTTTCTGGAACTCTATTTTATAGTTTTTCTTTCTCAAGGGTCACCATTTTCCGTTTAGAATTTTATTACCTCTTTATTCTGTCTATGGATATTTCATCATTAAAAATTTGAATAATACATTAATATAAGAATTTTCTCTGATGAAAGAGAAGTCGTCATGTCTCTGTTACAATGGGTACTGTATCGTTTATAGGTAGATATAGATAGATATAAAGGTATATAATGCACAGTGCCAAGGATTATTGATGTATATATATACTTTTACATGACCCGTTCTCAGTGACTGCATCCTGGACATAATCATTCCTGAAGGCGTAATTCAGAGAGCATTACCCCATTAACACGGGTGCCAGATGTTGTTTAGGAATCACCAGTAGTTAACCAGTAATTATCTCGTCTGATCTTATATAAATTTATGTTTTTCCAGACCCCTATTTATAAAGACATACTTGATAACATATAAGCTACAGTACCTTTGTTCTCCTATGAGGTCATATGAGCAGCTGTGAAAAATTTACTTATTATAATATCGATTCCATTAACGGTTTTGGTACACTGTATTACATTTCTTCTCAGTCTACACCTGGATGAGGAGTAAAGAGCAAGTGATGTCAGTCTGCCCCTATAAGATTTATCGCGAACTGAAGAATTAATTTAGTTCCTATACACCACACAGACCGTTTTGCTCCGTTTTTGTTAAAGTGGTGAGACTATAACTGCATTACGTAATCTGAGTGCGGTCAGACTAGTCTTTTAGATTATTGGATATCAATATATTTACCGTCCTTTTAAAGTGAATGTCTTTCTTTTCACAAATCGTGGAATTTTACTGGCCTTCTAGACTGCTTCACTTCAATGTTGGGAGAGTTTTAATATCTTGATACTTTCACACATACACCACTGATGCTTCTCTAAGTACCCCTATGTTTAGTCTTGTCATTTCCATGTCCTTTCTTACGTTTACTTGGTCTAACAATGCATTTATGTTTAAGGGCAGGTACCAATCAGATAACCATTCGGCTATAGTTCTGACATATCAGTTAATGTGGCATTACCAAAGAGGACTTAACACTCTCATCGTCGGAACAACTCTATTTTTAAATCTAGTTAATGTTAGATGATTTTGTTCAGCTGAGTGAATAATAAGTGTTGATACTGTCACCATTAACTCCCTCCTTCTCAGGAAAGCTCACCAATTTCATTTCGGCTAGTGTTACAAGATTTTTTCTCGTCATAAGAGAATAAAAATAGTATTTTCCCAAAGGTGCTCCTGAGGCCTCTGAAACCTCTGCAAGTAGCGGAATCACAGGCGCTGCTTCTACCTCAGGGACACAGCCGTCATCAGGGACACAACCTTAGGGACACAGCAAACCTCAGCGACACAGCAGGGAGTAGAGGTGTTGTGTCTCTCCTGTGTCTGCTGGGCTGTTGGGGGAAGTCTCCTCTACCCAGAAATTTAGCTGTCATGCTGAGCATTAATCTCTTGTGTACATTCAACCAGAAAATAAACCACCTTTCCCATCTTGACATTTTTAACCAGTGAGTGAAGTTGATAGTATTCTCCAGGAGCTTCCCACGTATATGTATGCCTATTATTTTCATCATTAAAACCAAGACAAATGACACCATCCACTTGCAGTCCATTTTTGGAGGGAAGATTGGAATTTTGCAACATTTGATAGTGCATTAATGAATTCCCTGAATCTGACTGGAAATAAATTTACTCTGAGTTGCTTTCCTATTGTTGTACCAAGACTTCTGGAAATGAGCAGATCTTGATTTTGCCTCTGCTTTGTCAAACCTTTTCTGGGAAGTGGCAACTTTTACTGATCTCTTAACTGTAGTTCCTTATTTGTGTTGAAGAAATGATCCACTGTTATCTTTGTTTTTAGCAGATTAGCAACGACGCATAACTGCCTTTCAAACACGCTTTTTATTCATTGTCACATGAATTACTTAACAGTTTATTCAGTCTGGAAATGAATGTATCGAGCTTAACCCTTTGGTGGTCAGGACACACATTTACATCCACTCAGGTCTCTAATTCTATGGACCTGAATAACAAGCGGCAACACCAGCAGCCTAGCTTTGTCCACAAGGTTATTTCAAATTACTTTATAAAGTACCAAATGTAGGTATTGGAACATTTACAGATTATGGCTTCTGGTATATATATATATATATATATATATATATATATATATATATATATATATATATATATATATATATATATATATATATATATATATATATATATATATATGTATATATATATATTTTTTTTTTGAACGAGAAATGACTGAATTGCAAAATCGCCCAGCGCCAGTAATAGGTTGACGACAATGATAGAAAGTGAACAGTAGACTCATACTAAAACGGCTCATATACATCAAATTAAGGGATATGTACTGGGAGTCAGTGAAACGGCACCAGTAGGTTACGTGTGGTTTGTTGAATGTAAAGTTTGACATATCAAAATGTAGTTCACACAGTGAGTCCACCTATATTTCCTACAAGCTCACGAGAGAATATAAGGACAAGCAACTCATTACACAATCACTCATCAGTGTATTTGTAACTTGACCCTTAAACAGGCAATTCCACGTTACATGTATCAGTCAATATGGGGTGTGGTAACCAATTGCAGCCATGCAAGATTTAATCCTATGCCTCATACTAGACGCCAGTTCATTCAGTGTGTACGGGGAAGCATCTCCCACTCATCTTGCACTGCCGGGATCAGTTGTCGTCTGTTTTGTAGTCTGGTGTCACCCGATGATAGGCACCTCTTAAGATAATCCCACGCATGTTCAGTTGGGTTTAAATCAAATGAGAAGGTTGGTTATGGCAATATGTTGACATTCTCAGCCTGCAGAAACTCAGCTGCGACTAAAGGAGCATGAGAACGAGCATTATCTTGTTGCAAATTAGTTACACCTGGAGAGTCGCGTAGGAACGGGATTACATGGGGCCTGAGAATATTGTCGACGTATCCTCCAGCAGTTAGGTTGTGTTCGATAATCACTAGAAGTGTTTTATACTATAGTTGGCTGAAATGTCTGCCCATGCCATGATGCCGGGTCCACCCCAGCGATTACCCTGTCTCACACAGCCATTAACACTAATGTTCGTTACGTCACCTCCAAACACGCAGACGTCCGTCAGAGTGATCGATACAGAAACGACATTCATCAGTGAAGAGAACAGCAGTCCACTGTCTTCTGGTCCAACGTTCGTGTTGGCTACACCATTGTAGTCTGTCCCAACGATGGGTAAGTGAGAGATCCAAACCCCTTACCGGTCTAAGTGCTTTTAGGCCGTACTATCGCAGCCGTCGCTGTACGGTGGACCTGCTTATCCTGTGATTATATAGACCAGCAGTCTCACGTGCTGTTTGTGCTGGAGACCTGAATCTGTTCCGGAGATGCAGCATACGGATGTGGTGATCTTGACGTTCTGTTGTGACATAAGCTCTTCCAGGACGCTGTCGGTAGTCAACTGAGCCTGTTTCATGATGCCTATAGATGAGCCTGACAGTTGCTGAACAGAGACAACCCATTCTACGGGCTACCTCACATTGCACCATGCCACCCTCTAGCATCCCTAAGACACAATAACATTCAGGGCAATACAGGGCATTACAAGCGTAGGATGGTGGCAGTCTCTCAAGAATTAATTGGCCATATTACACTTACACACTACCGAGCCTTTGTCCAAGACATAAAACAACCATGTTTTCCAGTTTCACCAATAGGCAGAGAGTGGAATGGGTTGAATAGATTAATCTTATCTCTGAGGCACTGCGTCGTGAACAAAGCGAATCTTTTTGATCATGTGGGTGTTGTATAAGTAGATGATCATACCAAAACAGATCAGTGTTGGAAACAAGTAACGGTATACGAATTATTGCAACTGTATTAGGCGGTTCGTTTTCATTGACTCTCAGTATATATCACACTTTCATGCAGTGTGGCGTATTTTACAAAAACAAAAAAACATGCTTTGGATCTCGTCGGAAGGTGGACAGTCAATTACCATCCGAACACTTTAACGTCAGCAGTAAAAATTAGTTCTAACAAACATAGTATAAATAATTAATATAAGAGTTAATGAAATTTTGTAGGTATTTTTGTAGGTGTTACATATATATTTATGTACGGGGCGACTGTTGGATTTTCATCATAATAATTAGCACTTAATAGGAATCAGAACAAAGGTATGAAATTGAGGTTTATTTATGTACAAGAAATATTGTATGGAAATTAATCCATTGCAATGTATATATCAGTTCTATCCTAACAGTTGAAGAGAATGTGAGATATTAACAGTGAGGAAGCAAAACGATGATGATGAATGTTAAATAGCATATTCTAAATTAGTCGTTGATTATCTAATTGTATTGTATGAATCAACAGGTTCATGGTCCTTCATTTAATGTCCATGGGATGGGATGATGTGGTTTTGTGTGGTGAGGTGTGATGTGGCGTGGTTTGGTGTGGTGTGGTATGTGTGCTGTTGTGTGGCATGATGCAGTGTGGCTTTGCCGAAGTCGCCAAAGTTTAAGGATATGAAACACCACACGTCCAAAAATCACTGGTGAGAGACAGACAGTCAGATCCGCTCCTAGTGATACTCCTACAGCAAAGAAGTCTTCTAGGTATTATACAACTTTTTACCTGTGGCCATTTGGTTAGGTGGTGGCAAAGCTGTGTTATATGAATTAGTGTATGAGGCGGTGCAGGGTGAGCGCCGTCAACAGCAGAGTGAGGGAGGCCAGAGGCACCATCCCTGCGTTATCATCATCTCTTTCGTTGTGGTGGTGGTCCGTCCCGTCAAGCACTGCAGGAAAAACACCAGAAGTGAGCGCTGTGACTATACTCCTCTTACTCTAACTTGGCCCTCTTCCTTTTGCAGCTTATTCTACCTACCCCAATAGCAGAAAAAGACAATATTGCTGCTCTACATCCTATCCACAACACTTTTTCTCGACTAGCATCATATTCTAGCGTTAATCAATTGCTACAACTCAGGATTCAAGGTAGAGAGATGGCAGGTTTAGGCCAAGTTGGAGTAAAAAAAGGGTATGCCATCCACATGTGTATTTCCACACGGGATAAACTGGTAGGGAATGAGGCAATTAAACATCAGAAATAGAATGGTGATAAATGCAAAACCATAAACATCAAAGAATTGTTGGATGATGATAAATGTAAAGCTGGCAACATCAAAATTAGATGGATGGTGATAAAGGAAAAGCTATAAACATCAGAGAATTGATAGATGGTGATGAAGGTAAAACTATCAACACTGCAGAATCAGTGACTAGTAATACAAGTAATGCTGTCAACATCAGAATAACACACTGACCACACTTGAGGTCGCTGAGGCGGTGGCCGGCTGGGCTGGTCCAGTTTAGGGAAGTGAGGTCGCAGTAGAATTCCAGCTCCTGCACCACCCCGTGTCCGTGGTAACCCTTCTTGCACTCCACAAAAGCCTGCAGCATTACGACAGCGGGAGAGAGAGAGGTGGTGTTATTAAGGCGGGAGTGACAAAGAACAGTAGCAAATATGTAACGCTCTCAGTATTATAGTAACAGAATTGCTCTAAAAGGTAAAGATATCAATATGTCAGAATAAATGTGGTGTCAAAAGCATGAGAAGAACTTCAGAAGGATATCAAATGTAAAGGAATTAATGTGACAGCAATAACAGAATGCTATCAGGAATAAATGTATTCAGCATGAGACAAGAGAATGATATCACAAGCGAGTAATAACAGGACGGCATAAGAAGTAAAGATGTTAGTGTGACAGCAGCAACACAGTGCTCTCGGAAGTAATGGTTTTCAACAGGAGAACAACAACAGAATGCTATCAGAAGTAAAGGCACTCAGTATGGTAAAAACAAGAAAGTGGTATTAAAATGATCAACTTCAGAGCAACGACAGAGAGCACTTGGATGACTCAGAGTAAACACTGGAAGCAATCGTCAGTCTAGGGTACATTAAATAAGGTACTGTCTCGGGGCTTTCCACCCAGCAGCAACGTAGTGCCACAAACGCTGCTTCTCGGGAGGGTCCATGGGCTGATAGAAAGAGATCAAGTACTAGTTGTACGAAGGCCCGTATTCTTGTCGGTTGAGGAGGCTCCCTAACACCTCTACCTTAGCGATTTATTTTTGGATATAGCTGTTAACAGAGTTGTGTACGTTCTTTACGCAGAGTATGGCGATATTGGAAGGATTTATGCAACACAGAGGAGAGTAAGGTGTAGTATGCACAATAAATCATTTAGGGAAAGGTGTTTGGGAGCTCTCTCAACTGACAAAAATACCTTCCCCAAGACGCACAGAGATAAGAAAAAGATGCTGTACCCTGCAAGCTGCTCCAGGTAGATAGAAAAAAATGTAGGGTTGTTTGCCTGCAGCAGCTCCCTTAACACAACTGCAGTATATAGCAACCTCCATAACAAAGCTTGAAACACATACAAGGGCAGTGTTTTCATTATACATGAGTTCGTTCCCCCATCTTCCCGCATTACGTAGCAGCATAAATAGCAGAGCAAAAGAAATAGCATCACCCACAGCACAGCAACAGTACAAAGCATCCCTCACAAGACGGGGAAAATTATCTACATTGACCCACAGTAAAAACCGACTCCTGAGAATAATAGTAACAACAGCTAACGATCCTCACAAAGCAGTAACAGTAAATAACGGAGCAACAGTAAGTAACAGCTTCCAAAACCCAGCAGCAAGACCAGAAAACAGCAGCATTATAGGGCAACTCACTTAACACAGCCACAGTGAAGATACGTACCAATGCTGTGCCCCCATCGTTCTGTGGCTTAAACTCATCCCTGCAGGTGAAGGTGGCTCCTCTTAATATCAACTTCTGGTATTCTTTAAGACTCATTTCAGGGCATCCTCTCTCTGTCCCTGCAAACCACAGTACTCTGTCATATCCACACACTTCACTACATATCATATCACCACATCATATCATCACGTCAGATCACCACTGTGTTTTCACACCACACCATATTACATCTTCATGCCACATCACCTCTCTGTTTTCATACCACATCAACACATCACAACACCATATTATCCTGCCATATCGCCACACTGCATCCCTTTTCCACAGTGGACGTCACCATCCTGCAATATTGCACTACATGAAGACACTATATCACACATCATTATACCACATCATACCACAGCACATCAGAATACCATATCACCCTGCAACATCGCTGTACCTCATCATCACACCACAGCACGATATCACACATCACCATATCACACAGCAATACCACATTAACACATCACAGCACCAGACATCATCAAAAGCACCCTGCAATCTCACCACACCACGTCACCACACAACATAGGCACATCAAATCACCTCACCAAGACGCCACACCACATCACTAAGCATCACCACACAAAGCTACCACACCGCATCACCCTTCCACATCACCATTACCACACAACATCACACCATATCACCACACCACACCACATGTCACTCACTCATCTTCAGGTTGAATCAGGTGTGTTATAACTGTGAGTGTGAATCTCAGGTGAATATGACAGCGATTGCGTGCATGTGTGTGTGTGTGTGTGTGTGTGTGTGTGTGTGTGTGTGTGTGTGTGTGTGTGTGTGTGTGTGTGTGTGTGTGTGTGTGTGTGTGTGTGTGTGTGTGTGTGTGTGTGTGTGTGTGTGTGTGTGTGTGTGTGTGTGTGTGTGTGTGTGTGTGTGTGTGTGTGTGTGTGTGTGTGTGTGTGTGTGTTCTCTCCTACTTACACGCAGTACTGTTGAGTATCACTTGGTCCAGTGAGATGTAACTATTGTCGCTCTTCGTCACCCCAACAGTAGTCATAAATACGGCATCTGTCGGGGTATC
The DNA here is from genome assembly GCF_032717465.1 of Coenobita brevimanus. NCBI lineage: Eukaryota > Metazoa > Arthropoda > Malacostraca > Decapoda > Coenobitidae > Coenobita > Coenobita brevimanus. Next base: position 4,254,755 of record NC_136981.1, read on the forward strand.
TTTAACAAACTGCAGGAAGAAGGAAGAAAAAAGCCTCATTTATTATACTTGTTTGACTTGCAATTGATATAGGAATGTAAACCACTAAGACGAGGGCATACCGTCAGCTTGAGAGGCTTCATTTGAAACCTCAGTCGTCGAAATCTGTCCATAATTGCGACCTGTTAAATGAACGGACAGATAAGTGGTAAACTCCGATTCTGATTATCCCATTTGCTTTTATTTTTCTCGTCTTTCAAAGGGTTTATTCAGTTCGTGGGAGACTATTTACAGTGGAGGGAATATGTAAAATCTTAATTTGCCCCATCACTGCAAGAGATGGTTCTTAAGTCGAATAAAAACGCCTGGTAGCAACAAGAATAAACAGAAACGTACGTCACCCGGATTCAAGGGGTTAATGACTTGTGCAATCGATTGGCATAAACCTCTTTTAAATTAGAGAGCACACAGGTAGCGCACACCTCTACAGACGTCATTAAATTTATGATTCAGTGACGCAATTCATCTTTCCTACCGGGCTCATTTTTTCAGTCTCACATAACTAATTCTATTGTCTTCGTCTGCCCTGTTGCAGTCTACGAGAACACATAGCTCTGTCAACGCAAAGAACATTATCTATTCCTGCATTCTGAATTTGACCCACCTCAAACACTAATCAACCCTTTCTTGTCCCACTGCCTACCTTTCCATCAGATGTAACTGAAATCGGATAGGATTTTCTTTTTTTTGGATATCTTCTTTACAAACAGAAAGCAGATAAACAGACACGAGTGAATCCATAACCTCCATCCAATAACTCACTTCGAAGGTATAGTCGTTGTAGGACAACATGACGGACTTGTTGGGGTAGACGAACTTGGAATACATGGAGGCGGGCACTTCGTTGTAGAAACCACCCCAGGAGTCTGAGTAGATCCCGGAACGCACAGTGAGCTCAGGGAACACAGCGTGGGTCTGAAAACTCTTCACCAGCGTGCAAGGATCCCAAGATTTCTCCCGAATTATCCACCTTCCTCGTATGTCTGGGAGTTAAAAGTAGAGGGGGGGAAGAGAAGGTTTACGGTTTAATGGTTATAGAAAGTGAGAGGTCCGGTAACGTAGTCGATATTTTTACCAAGTCATAATGTAAGAGCTTCGTGCGTCTGGGAGCAATAAGAGAGAGAGAGAGAGAGAGAGAGAGAGAGAGAGAGGGAGAGAGACAGAGACAGAGACAGAGACAGAGAGAGGGAGAGGGAGAGAGAGCGAATGGATTAGAATCAGTACATATAAACAATGCAGAGGGTCTTTAAGCCTGACAGTAAGTTTTCAACCAAGATACAACCTTCCCGTAGAATAATACACAACATCAGAATTCATAGCCAGGTCCTCAACTCTACCGCTGGATGAAAAGGAACAAACAAAAAATCAAAATAAATATAAAAAAAAAAACTTTGTGCATTCTGTTTTTCACTCATAGATATAATTCCCTTAAAACAAAAGTAGGTATAATATGGAAATAAGACGATGATAAATGCGAATCATAATTACAGCTGCCTGTTATTGATTCATACGATAGGGTGGTTCATATATAACGTGACTCCAACTACTCTGCAGGCCGATTTCTCTGCGTTATGGGGACGGCTCTGTGTTGTCAGTGTGTACCCTACATCAATTGTTCATTCCCATGCCCACTGCCACACCCACACCCACACCAGCACACCGAGCAATCCCCATAACATGTAAACACCACCATATGAGTGACTAGTGCAGCGCTATATAGGGAACGCCCTTTATAAAACCTACAAATTCAAGGGAGTAGCATGAGAAGAACTTGCAGCCTTACCAACGATCAGCACCTCCCATTTCTCTGCCTCCACCGTCCTGCCGTTGGTGGGGGTGACAGCGCAGGAGTAATAACCGCTCAGGTCATACTCCAACTCCGTGAACTGCAACGACCCATCCTTCCGTTCCAAGTTGACCTTGCCCTCCAGCAGACCACTTGCTGCTAAAAATGTGTAATACTTTAGGATGCGGCTGTAAATGAGTACAGTCAGGGATGAACCTAATATTGCACCTTTTCTACTTTACGCTGTCCTCTGTTTGCTAATGTTCCAAGGCTGTGGGAAGCTTGATATGTTTCTCTTTACATAGATGACTTTAATATGATGTGCCAGAGAAGAAAGCAACTAATATGTCTTAAATGTGGAGTACTTTCTGACATTCAGTTCGCCTGTATTATTCCACCTCTTCTACTTTTCGCGTTCCTCTCTGGGCTCATGTTCCTAGGCTGCGGGAAGCTTGATATGTTTCTCTGCACATATATGACTTTAATATGATGTGCCAGAGAGGAAAGTGACAGACATGCAGTAAGTGTGAAGCAGACACAGTGGAATAATAGCCGAGCTTTTATACCTCGCTACACAGTTGCAGAAAAATTGCATCTTCCCATTTTTAATAATAATCATGAAAAGTCTACATGATATTCAGAGGAGTTTACTGGACTCGAAATGTGGCATAAATGGTTTCGGAAGTCATTGGTCACTGTCTCGTTCTTAATCGTAATGGAGTGTATCGAAATTTATGTCCGCAAATATGCAGTGGTATTCATAGGCAGAGTTTTGGACTAAAATATCATTCCATTATTACTGTATTTCCTTTTTTTTTTTTTGGTTCGGTAATGATGAAATTTTGCATGATTTTTAGAATGTTTTCTGGACTCAGATGATCTTGTCACATTTTTACTCTAACTTGACGTAACATGGCCATCACTCCATCTTGAATGGTGAGTTGTAAAAAGCGATTAACAGTGGAATACGGTGCTAGTAATGAAGTGCTGTGTAAAGAATGCAAGGCTGTAGTGTTGTCTTCTGCCACTGAGGTATAATATAAATAAGCTGCAAAAGGACGAAAATCCGGGTCAAGTTAGTGACAAAGACCTATAAAACCTCTCTCTCTTACCGAAAGTTCTGTTCCGGGGCTGATATTCAAAGGTGCCTGCCATCCCTCCATCTTTCCACAGAATCCACGACACCTTAGATACCTCCCCGTCCCCAGCCTTCAGCGTGTAGGGACATTGAAGAACATAGAAGGACGTATCGTTATCGTGGCGGTAGTATATGTAGTCTTGGTTGTTGATGAGACGCACCGGTCCCACCCGCAAGCCAGAGCACACGCACCCTGCAACAGCACCAGTGGTTGATAATCAGCTTCCACCTTGCATCACCACCACACATACCTTGAGTCACACACACACACACACACACACACACACACACACACACACACTCCCTATGAACTCCCTATGCATTAAAGTAACAGGTTTCCTTAGTTTTCTGTTATATTACGAAGTGTCGGAGATTTAAGGGAATTGTTCGAATGCTGACCTTGACTTGGACTGTTACAATACTTTGTTGACTCATATCTTTATCTTCCTAAGAAAATTTCATTGTTGTTAAGTATATATCGGATTTCGTATTGCTTTTTACGATTGTACTGTCGACAAACGCAGTATCACATCTGATAATAAAGAGAGTATCGGTTTAAGCAACAACGAAATCGAACAAACACCTCCAGCCAATCAGAATCTCGGCAGGAACAGTGTTGCCATACATACCTGGCCAGATTAATTGGTATGCGTTTTTTTTTTTTTAGTGATTGCGTCATGTAAAGTGACGCGCAGCCTTACCATTTCCTGTCCTCATATATGCCTTGGGGGCGCTGATAACGAGCTTACACGTAGTAGTGCTCTGCACCCAGTAGGCAAACCTCTTCATATTTCCCTGCACCTTGCTTTAGGGGAGGGATCATGGCAAGGAGCTGTCTACCACATGCGAGTGCCTGTTCCCTGTATGGTGTCCCTGCATTACTGTGGCTGTACTACAGTCCCATAGAAGCAGTTGCTTAACTGTGGTCGATGGTTCTGCTTGGCCAGAAGGAGCAAGATTAAACAATAACAACAACATGTGTCTTGAAACTTATCGTCATAAACTTGGGTCCTGCCTACACCTTCCCACATTCAGTTTTGATAATCCCATGTTAGAGACGATATGTAGTTAAACACCCAAGTCTGGGTAGTGGCCTTCCATACTTTTGATCCCATCCTATAGGTGATTAGAGGCTTTTAGATTATGTTATGCTACCAAGGATAGTAGGCTGGTCATCTATGCTCAAGGGATATTGGACTACGGTAGCCTAGCCTTGGGCCTCTACACCTCGAAGCGGGTACATTGAGATTATAATTTTTTTTTACTCACCCAGGACGACGATGAAGGCAACTGAAGTGGCTAGATACTGCATGATCACTCCACACTGTACTAAATTTAAGTCAATTCAGTAAGTTAAGTCTGTTCAGTCACTTCAGCAGAGGCAGTTCAACCACTCCAGGAAGACACCTCAGCACTGTAAACAGCCTTGCACTTCAGTTTCTATTTTCACACATAAACTAGGGTCTGATCTACTGTGTACGTGAAAAAGAGGGAGGCAAGCTTAATTATAAAATTCCACACTTTAAATACGTCGCCTGAATTGCAACGGGTCTATCGTTAGTGTGTAGAAAAAGGAGGCGAGATTAGTTATTATTTTCCAAGCGCACAATACCTCGCCTGAATTATACGAGTAACTGGTCTATTATTAATTTTGTAAAATGAAGAGAGGAGCAAGTGTGGGTGCTCTGAACAACAGCGCTGCCTCAACTTGACTGCCTTTCGCTCCCCCATGATACATCTCTTGCACAAGCGGTAAATCCCCCAACACCAGCACGAGGGTAGAGGGTAGGGGAGACGGAGCGGGGATGGGGTGGAGCAGGAGGGTGGAGGGTAGGAGGTTGGGAAGAAGGAGCGAGGGTAGGGAGGAGTAGTGCAGGGGAGGCTATGAGGGTTGGAATGTAAGAGGGGGAATCAGAGGGGGAGAATGAGAGGGAGAGGGAGGGCGAGGGGCATGAGAGTAGAAGGGAGGCAGGGGGAGCAAGGTAGTGGGGGACATGACTGTCGGAGGGAGAGAGGATCTGGGAAAGTAGGAAAATAAGAGTTGGGGGAGAAGGGGAGAGGGAGTAGGGGGAATATGGAGGAGCAGGAAGAGGAAGTGAGTGGGTAGGAGAAAAGGAAGTGTGGGTGTGGTTGAGTGAAATAGGATAGTGGGGTGTGGAAGGGATGGAGGGGGGTGGAGTGTGGGGAGAAGGGTATAAAAGAAAAAAAAAAAAAACTCATACCAATTAAACTGGCCAGGCATGTATGGCAACATTGTTCCTGCCGAGATTCTGATTGGCTGGAAGTGTTTGTTCGATTTCGTTGTTGCTTAAACCAATACTCTCTTTATTATCAGATGTGATACTGAGTTTGTCAACAGTACGATCGTAAATAGCAATACGAAATCCTATATATACTTAACAACAATGAAATTTTCGTAGGAAGATAGGGATATGAGTCAACGAAGTATTATAATAGTCCACGTCAAGGTCAGCATTCGAACAATTCCTTTAAATCTCCGACACTTCGTAATATAACAGAGTATTAAGGAAACCTGCTTAATCTAAGCATTGGTATAACACACATTTAAATTCTATGATCAGTCCGCACCCTTAAATCGTGCCACAACTCTGAATAATTAAAAATTCTAATGGAAAGACGAGTTCACTGGGAGGGAGGTTTTTGAAAAAATTGCGAAAATCAAAGTAGGCTAAAGGAAAACTATTTCATTATATCTCCTCTATTATCACAGTAGGGACTGATCTTAAAATTTAAATGTGTGTTACGCCTTTTGCTTAGATTAAGCAGGTTTCCTTAATTTCCTTTTATATTACGAAGTGTCGGAGATTTAAAGGAATTGTTCGAATGCTGACCTTGACTTGGACTGTTAAAATACTTAGTTGACTCATATCTTTATCTTCGTACGAAAATTTCATTGTTGTTAAGTATATATAGGATTTCGTATTGCTATTTACGATTGTACTGTCGACAAACTCAGTATCACATCTGATAATAAAGAGAGTATTGGTTTAAGCAACAACGAAATCGAACAAACACCTCCAGCCAATCAGAATCTCTGCAGAAACAGTGTTGCCATACGTGCCTGGCCAGATTAATTGGTATGAGGTATAGTGGAATGAGGGGTAGAGAATCACAGGGGAGCTGGGAGGTGTGGAAGGGAGCTTGTTGGGAGGAGGGGAGAATAGTAGAGGAAATGAGCTTGTTTACATCCTACCTCGATAACATATCACTCTATCAGATAATCACATCGGAGTGGGGCGTTATATAATGTAACTCGGGAAAATTGAATTGCATCATTTCCGGTTTCTTTCCCCCTTCATCCCCACGCACACAACTAGACAGCTGGAGACATGAATAGAACATTAATATTACGGTTTGTATTCTAATTTTATGGCTTAGAAAAAAATTAATGTTTGCTTTAATGAGCCTCTTGTACAATAAAGACAATAACTTAAGCATTATTATTATTATTATTATTATTATTATTATTATTATCATCAATAGAAAAAAAATTGTTGTTCTTTTTCTTCCCGGCTGGACAGTTTAACTCACTAAACAAAACCACAATAGCCCTGAAAACCTATTGCGTACTTAAAGCAAAATCATGATCTTACTTCATTTTTTCAGGAACACTAACTTCCACCCTTATATAATGAATAATAATAATAATAATAATAATAATGTGTGTGTGTGTGTGTGTGTGTGTGTGTGTGTGTGTGTGTGTGTGTGTTTCCTATTCTGACCGGGAAGGCCCCACCACGGACTTTCCTAGAGAGGAGATATGTCTGTTTATCTATCTAGCTATCTATTTACTGCCTGACACCGCATCTTGCGAGGAGTTGACCAAAGAAAAAGAAGAGAGAGAGAGAGAGAGAGATGAAAGGATGTCAATAACCTCAGTTTAAAAAATCACACACTTCTACTATTCTTTATTAAATTTTGCTTTCAACAAGCTAAGTATCCATACATTGTTTTTTCTTCCTTTGACCATTAATAATTTCAGTCTGATCTCTCTCTCTCTCTCTCTCTCTCTCTCTCTCTCTCTCTCTCTCTCTCTCTCTCTCAGTCCATTCAGCATCACATCATATCAATTCCTTCAGTTCAATGACATGATTTTCGACGTCTGAAGTAAAGATGCTCGCTAATGCTGCAGTGACTAATGAAATACAAAATATAGCGGTCCTTAATTATTATGGAGTCGGCCAGAGGGAGAAGTATACACATGAAAATATATATACATTAAAAAAAAGTGAGAATGAAAAGAGACAGCTCAGGATGCTCGTTATTCTCTCGGTTCTCGATGCTGTTCAGGGTTACCATTGGCCCCTTGAGAGTTTTGGGCTGAAGTTCAAAATATCAGCACTGCTAATTTTCGTAATATTACCACAAATCGCATTTTAAATAGATGGCTATGAGTGAAAATAGCTTTGAACATAGTATCAGGTACTTGCTGAGTATTCCTATGTTTCAGTTTAGCTGTAAAAAAGGAAAATAATAAGCAATTTCTCAAACACTGTACAAAGATGAGCGAACTCCAATATCTCACTTTCCTCATTACTGCCAAATCGAAGCATAACACTGAAAGTACTTGACACACGATATTTATCTACCTTAAACGCGACTTACACTACAAGAAAGTTTTAGTGTCAACATTTTGAGCTTTCTCGTAGCCTAAAAATGGCACTAGGTTAATTATAATCTCCCAGACAAGGACTATAGCTATGCACTTTTCCGGTGACCGACTGTATGTGCCTCCTTCCTCACCCACATCACCTGCACGTCCATTCACATTAATTACCTACAGCCATTATCGTTGCTTTACTTTAGCCTGTCACAGAGTTTTGTCCTTTTGCAGCTTATTTCACGTAGCTCAGTGTCAGAATAAAACAATATTTCTACATCCTTTCCACAGCACTTCTTCAGCTGAGTAATCAAGATGGAGAGATGACAATTTTAGGCCAAGTTAGAGTAAGACTGGTACAACTCTTCACCGCTACATCTCTAACTCACACTTGAACGCATCCACTCACACCACCTCTTACATTCACGCACGCACATTACTTCCTTACTTCACTGGTAAAAAAAAAAAAATCCACTCCTGGCACAAGTATATCTTCTACATCACTTCCCCATATCAATTGGCCGGTGGACGATAAGACTTTCCCTTCTGGCACAAGTACTTCCGACGTTTATCACAGTCAGCCTCGGAGATGGCGCTGCCGTTAAGCGAGAACTTAACACATTTGTCCGGTTCTCCTGTGGATTGGTTCTCTCCCCAGTCCTCACTCGTCATCGCCCGTCCATCCACCCACATCCCCCCCTTGGCTCCAATCCACACGTGACCTGCAATGACGTATTTAAACTTTAGAGGTACTCCTGACCTGAATAGAATCATCTAGCGTTAGAAACAGAGAAATGGTTAAGACTTGTTATATCCTCAAGGAGCGGCTGCGGGCTCTACAATGCCTCTTTCATACCGATTTATTTTGCATGCTTCTTCATTTTCTCTTATACGTTATTTATGCTGTTTTGATGTGGTCAGATGTTACATAAACAAACACAGCAACATTATGCAGCCACACTCCACAGCAGGAACCCAGAGGTTCACATCAAAAACAAATAAAACTAAAGTTAGCACTAAAACGTTGTCTTTAATAATAACATTGCTAGCCCTAAAAACGGTCTCTGAACGCTCCCTGTTGCTGTTGACAATGCTTTCTCTTGAAACTTCTATCCTCCTACTCCTCCTCCTCCTCCTTCTTCTTCTTCTTCCTCATCTCCTCCTCCTCCTCTTCCTCCTCCTCCTCCTCCTTATCCCCCTGGAGAAATGCCGCGTCTTGCCCACTCCCGGCGAACTATGGAAAGAAAAAACAAACAGAAAAAAAAAAACATTAGCGTGCCATAAATAGAATACACACGTAAGCAAACGGTGATATACTCTTTTCACTCTAAATTGTCCTAGATTTTTGTCCTTTTGCAGCTTATTTCACGTGTCATTGGCAGAAAAACAAAAAATATTATCTCGACGTTATTTTCACAAACCTCTGTCCTGACAAACACGATACTCTAGGATTATCCTGTTGCTGTAACTCAGTATTCACGATGAAGAGCTGGCGATTTTAGTCCAAGTCAAAGTGAGAAGAGTACAGTAAGCTTCCTAAACAGATGACAATTCTAATTTAAATATATGGTTAAAGATGTGAAATACTGAAACGTATCCTTGATAATATAAACAGGACTGTCTTTACAATCATCACTGTCAATTCATCGATGCCAACTCACTAACTTCAATTAATGGGGTTCTCAAGGGAGCGCTTTGTCCTCTCACCCACTCTCGCAGCGTAAAGAAAGTGCTTCATCTTCACCCACTCATCGTCCATAGTGGCATTCTCAAGGTAGTGCTTCATTGCCTTACCTCTCGTACTTTAGTCCTCAGGGTAGTGCTTCGTCCCTCACCTCTCGGAATAGCATTTTCAAGGTAGTGCTTCACATCTTCACCCACCATTCAATATTTCGTTCTCAAAATAGCGCTTCATCCCCTCACTTACCTCTCTTAATAGCATTCTCATAGATAGTGCGTCATCCATTCGTTCACCCTCGTAGCATTTAGATGGGGCTTCATTCCTTCACTCACCTCTTGGAATAGCGTTGTCAAGGTAGTGCTTCAAGCCCTCACTCACCTCTTGAAATGGCGTTCGCAAGGTAGTGCTTCATTCCCTCCAGGTCCCCGGCTACATACAGGTCTCCACCCAGCTGGTTCACACAGACGTCCCGAGCCGCATCCCATTTCGTCCTTTCCTCTTCCGTATTGGCCAGGTAGATGCAGTTCTTGGCCATCAGATCACTGAATTTCACCTTAGGGGCAGTTTCACCTGTGGAATAGAGTAGGAGAATAGTAGCTGCAACCCTAAACTCATCTGAAGGGGGACTTGGTGGACTGAAGACTGAAGCTGACCCTCCACAGGCCACTAGCCACCTTTCGAGGGATAGGGAGGTAAGTTCATGGCCGTTTGCATAACCAGGCAGTGGAACAACCCGGTTATACCTGTACCATCGCTTGAAAACGCCCCTCTCCATTGTAAATAGAACAAGTCCTTGCTATCAATAGGCATTAATTGCGCTCCTTTTTGCTAGTTAAATAATATTAGGTGCGGGAGCTTCAGGACTCTTCGGCTGTTGTGGTTGTTTTTGCTTCACCCCGGTCCCCTTGGCCGAGCAGAACCGTCAATTGCAGGTAAGTTGCTGTCCCTAAGAGGTCATCCCATAGGTTCCTAACACTGCTCATGTTGTGCCTGCATCTTAGTGTGGTATGTGTTATGTAGTGCATCATTATGAGAGAGAGAGAGAGAGAGAGAGAGAGAGAGAGAGAGAGAGAGAGAGAGAGAGAGAGAGAGAGAGAGAGAGAGAGAGAGACGGGGGGGAGGGGGGAATCGAACCAGACTTACCTTGATAGAGAGGCAGGGAACCAAGCTGACATTGGCTGATAGAGCAATCGTCGTTCACTACGTACTCTCCCGCGCTGTAACTTCTCTCCTCCAACACGCACGCTGAGGGAGAGACAAAGTTAATGCTCTCTCTCTCTCTCTTGCCGTGCCGGGAGGGGTAGCTCCCTCCTGTAACCCTAGCGGGGCTATATAGTCCAATACAGGGCTTAGCTCGGGGGAACTCCATTTCTCCCATTTTCTCTCTCTCTCTCTCTCTCTCTCTCTCTCTCTCTCTCTCTCTCTCTCTCTCTCTCTCTCTCTCTCTCTCTCGTCGAAGTAATGAGGCATGATTACTACAGATAATTAGGGCGAACTTGGTATAATCATGCTTAACGATCATCACCAGAGGGTCTTTCAGGTTACCTTATTTCCTAGTTTTTCTTTTCTTTTCATTTTTCTATGCCATGATATTTCTCTCCTGATATGGTTTGCAGATACATTTCCATATCCTGTGTCTTGACGGAGATCTTTTTTTCTTTAACGACTAGACTCTATTCTCCTTAAACGGGCATGAAAGTGGCATATGTGAATCTTAAATGCTGAGCTGTAAGAAAAGATTAACACTAGAATATGGTGCTAGTCACGAAAACGTGCTATAGGAAGCAAGCAAGGCAAAAGTATTCTTATTCTGGTATTGAGCTGCGGGAAATAGGCTGCAAAAGCTTGGGATTCTTGGCCAGGTTTAGATGAATGTACTATTAGTCGTTATCCTTTTAAAACCCACGCAGGTTCTAATGCTTCCCAATTAAGGCAAGTTAGATAGGAGTAGGGTAGATTAGATTAGCTTTAGTGAAGAAAATTGAGGGTCCGTATGGTTAAACTTATACACAATAACCACCTAATCCTATAAAGATTGGAAGAGGTCAAATGAATACCTCTAGTCATGGCTTCAATATATTACTTTGCCGTACATTGTGTACCTGTGGCAAAGTGTGCGACGATATAGGCTGCTGAGACTCACTGTGTTTGGTCCAGCAGGATGTGACGGGTCCAGTGCCCCATTGATCCAGCGCGACTCCCACCTGTATGTCATAGGTGGTGCAGGTGGGTTCACAGAAAAGGTGTGTGTTGGGGTGACGGGATGCCTCTGTAGCACACTGGATAAGGCTCACAGGTCCCACTTCCCTCACCTCCCTGCCCGTCAGTGAGGCCTGTGGTACCAGGGTCTTGTGCCACGTGTTAATGCTGATGCCGCCGTTAGCTTGGCCACGCGTTGCCGCCACCAGCAAGAGCAACAGCAGTAGGGTCAAGGGTGCAGCTGGCCACATTGTCCCTCAACCAGTGAGTCACAGGGGCTCCCTCGTACTCTGTAAATGTATCTAATTCTACACAAGGCATGGAATGAGATGTGATCCAGAACCAAAGGCAAGTAAAGCACAGGAGTAGAAATAACTTTAAGATAGTTTGTACATCAACATATACACCTGAGCATCTCTTCATTTTAACAGCATAGCGGATAATTATTTGTTCCTTGATTCCCTCGTGATTACCTCGTTCTTTGTCTTCCTTGATTAACTAAAATATTACATAATATTACGAAGTATTTGATGGGCTCCAAGGATCGTAATGCTCGGTGTCCAAAGTCTTTAGGTTTTTGTCTGTATATGTATCGTAATGGAGTGGATCAGTATTTATGTCCTCTACTGTACGTCTCTCCACTCCTCAGAATTTGGAGTATTTTTTTTTATAGATTCCAGCACTGAAGAACATCACCTCATTCACTGAAGCCGTCACCCAAATATTAGACAGCTATTTATTTGTCTATATACCTAGGCTGCTTCCTCCAAAGAAAGGGAGGTAGTCGAGACAGAACGACACACTTGCAACTGACTCATCCACACACACATACATTTATTCGTATCTTAGCCCCAAGGGGAGAAGGGACAGATCATCATCGAACCACACCGCACGACGAGGTTCAACTGCGCAGTGCAATCAGCGACATCCACAGCAGGGCCAGACAGCAAAGCTGGTTTACCCCTGCCACATCATAATGGACCCATCCCCTTACACTCAACTGACCTGATCAGCTGATCAGACCTAATGCAGGAGAATATCCCGTCAGGGCTGCGTCACCATTTATTCATTCACAGTTTCTCTCCACTCATTATCATGCGCACGAAATGGTCCACCTAGTCAATGATTCTATTTTTTTTTATGTGTAGTCCTTATAAAATGTAATAGTTGGCAGTCACAACTTACTGGAAGAGGCGTGATTACAGGTGAGGAGTAGGCAGGGCGATGAGGCAGCTGAGACGATGAGGCAGGAAGAGTGGTGAAGCAGAAGAGAGGTGAGGCAGGTAGGACGGTGTGGCAGGAAGAATTGTGAAGTAGCAAGGATGGTGAAACGGGAAAGGTAGTGAAGCAGGAAGAGTGGTGAGGGTGAAAAGGTGGTGAGAAACAGAATGAGGTGAGATATACAGGCAGTCTGGGCTATTAGGTTAAGCTGGATTAGATTAGGTTTGGTTACTTCAGATTAGGCGAAGGTAAGTTAGGTAGATGAGATGGTGAGGCAGATGGGACGTTCAGGCAGCCAGTCAAGGAGGTAGGCAGAAGCGGTCTGAACGTCTACCAAGTGTCCACCAAGTCCTCAGTATAAATGCTTTCCCATAACCTCATGTCACATATATCTTCCTTCTTAAAATCTCTCTCTCCCTCCCTCCCCCCTCCCCACTTTGCCTCCACCACTCTCCTTACCCTCAGCCACTTGATATATAGTTTCTCCTCCCCACCCTCTTTACGTCCACCCCACCCCTTCTACGCTATCACCTTCCCCTCTTCCTTCGTTCTTTCTCTCTCCCTCCTCTACCCATGTACCTGTTCTCTCCTTTATTCTCATGTGTGTTTTTTCCTCCATTTTATCCTTTCGACATCAAAATCGCTCTCTCGTCTCCCCTCTCTTCTCCACTTCCTCCTTCGTCTCTAGTCTTTTTTCATTCTCTTCTTTGTCTCTCCCCTCTCCTCCACTCCCCTCTTTGTCCCTCTCTTATCCTCCACTCCCCTTTTCGTTCTTCCCCTCTCCTCATCCTTCCCTTTGTCTCTCCTCTCCCCCTCGTTCCTCCCCTTCTTTCTTTCCCTCTCCTCCACTTTCCCCTTTTCTCCCCTCTTCCCCATCCGTCTCACCCATCTCTACTCCCCTCCTCCGTCTCTCCTGTCTCTCCATTTACCCTCTGGTGTCTCACATACCACTTCGCCTCCTGGGAAGCATAGACTCCACTAAAACTACCCGGCCATGACAAATTATAACCCCATTGTTACCCATTTCCCTCACACTCTAGTATGACTTTGCACGGAACATACTTCATCCCATATAGCATCTACCCATATATTGTCTACCCATATCACGCCTACCCAAAGTGCATCTAGCCATTCAATCTCCACCCATATAGTGCCATACTCCCTCAGGTCTTTAAGGGAAATTGATGATGGAAATTGTTGGTATTGACAGTCGACCCTGAAGTTATAAAGAAGAGGAGTGACGTTCTGTGCGTTTGTCGTGTGTGTTTGTCGTGTGCGTTTGTCGTGTGCGTTTGTCGTGTGCCTTTGTCCTGTGCATTATTTTAATTTGCTTCAGTTTTGCCTTACCATTTTTGATCACTTTAGGCCACACAGATAAAGCGTGAGCAAGTATGAAAAGCGTGAGCAAGTAGTGAACTAAATTTTGAATGTCTTTCGTGTCGTAAAGCCAGCGACTAACCTTGCTTGAAATAGCGTGACATCGGCTTTTCTTAATCTGTTTCTCCAAGAACTTTGTTTTTAGATAGATAAATAGAGTGATTGACTGATTGGCAGGTAAGTAGATAGGAAGAGAGATTGGTAGGTAAGTAGGAAAGTATATAGGTAGGAAGATAGGTAGGAAAGTAGATAGGTAGATAGGTAGGTAGGAAAGTAAATGGGTATCTAGGCAGGTAGGTAGGAAGATAGGTAAGTAGGTAAGTAGAGAGAGAGAGAGAGAGAGAGAGAGAGAGAGTTGGGGGGAGAGGAGGGAGACAGACAGAGAGCCATATGCCCCAAACATTGCAAAGGAGGAGCAATATATGTTTCACAGCCTTGGTTAACTCAATCACTCTTGCTCATAACAAAGCTGACAGACATATAACAAAGCGTCCCAACCTTGCAGCAGTGCCAGTACCCCTCCATATATCGGAACTTAATATCATCAGCCCACACGACAGGCAATATTAACTCCATCACTGTTGTCTGTGGTGTGTGTGTGTGTGTGTGTGTGTGTGTGTGTGTGTGTGTGTGTGTGTGTGTGTGTGTGTGTGTGTGGAGGAGCGGTGTGCAAAAATGTGTGCAGTTGCTGTTGGCTGTAGAAGTGTGTATAAGCTTGTACTTATAATTTTATACGTGTTAAAAGTATTCTGGTTTCAGTAGTAAGGAGATATTTATTTGTGGATGGACAGATAGATAGGTAGATAGATAGACATATATAGTTATAGAGACGGACAGATAGATAGATAGACTGATAGATAAGTAGATAGATGGATAGATGGACAGTAGTTACGGGTAAATAGATAGACAGATAGATTAACAGATAATAATGGGGGTAAATGGATGGCAAGACATTTACGGATAGGTAGATTATATAGCTATCTGTCTGTCTGTGAGTATATTTCTCCATCTACTTCTACCTAACCATCTCCGTATCACCTCAACCTCTCCCGGAAGTTTTCCCACGGAGGATTAAAATAACGAAAACCTCCTCGTTGCTTTCCTTCTGTAATTATCTTGAAGCTGAATCAAATCGTCTGCCAGTCTCAAGAACAACACAAGACGCCATGGCAACGAGAGGGTTAAAGGTCCAGGAACAAAGGGTGGAACAAATTATTTCTTTTTCCACTTCTTCTCCTCCTCCTCCTCCTCCTCCTCTTTCTTCTTCTTCTTCTTCTTCTTCTTCTTCTTTCTCTTCTTCTCCTCCTCCTCTTTCTTCTTCTTCTTCATCATCTTCTTCTTCCTCTGGGCTGGGCCGTTTTATAAGTCAGCATTTGCGTTACTCCTCAGGGACCTCACTTGTCCGGACTAAGTGGTCACCAGACACCAGTATTTTCCTCAGTTTTTATACCAGAAGTGTGTGTGTGTGTGTGTGTGTGTGTGTGTGTGTGTGTGCCAGCAAGTACCCAATATTCACTGGTGGTTGTGCCCCCCTTCCCTCAGGTCAATTAAATAGAACCAAACCAGTGATCTCAACCTTCAAGTATTCTATAACCCAGAAGGAAAGAAAAGAAAAAAATTAAATCAGTACCTATCGACCACACGAGGGTCTTTTAAGGCAGACAATCAACTGTTTCCTTAATCCTAGAAAACGGCACGAAACAGTCTAAGTTACACCCAAGTCCCTAATTGAACTGCTGTGTGAACTGGGGCAAAAGGGAAACAAACTTTATCTAGGAGTCTGACCAGCCAGAAAATCGAGTTCAAGATTTCCGGTTACGAGCTGGATATGTTACCACTGTACCATCGCCTGTCCTGTACAACCCTAGTAATCATGAAAGCAATTTGTCTTAGTGCACCCTTCCTTGGCACTCCCATTTTCCAGCCATTTACGAGGAGAAAGAATTATTGCTGCTTCGAACTGTATATGAACCTTTTCGTCAATTGCTTCACTTATTCACGACGAACAGGAGAAAAGACTTTGGAATTCTTGGTATTGTGAGATGTCCTGAACGAGATAGCCCTGCCATATCTCTGTACAGACGTATTCTGGTGGCGCTGGACAAGTAAAGGGCAAGGAGTAGAATCTGAGAGGGATTAGGAGGAAGGTAGGGCACATAAACAGCACAGATGGTGATCCGGAAGATAATGGTAGTAGACGAGGTATGGTGAAGGTTTGTTTTTTATTTCTGTGTATTTATTTATTTATTTTTCAGACTGATATGAACACTGGCAGTCAAGGAACTCAAACTCACAACAGAGAGTCCCTCAGACCAGTGCCACCCCAGCCAGGCCACGACGTCTCCTATCGCACAAGTGGTGGTGTGTGAAGGTGTTTTACGTTACCTGCTGACACGCGTGTAACCTGAGTCTAATAAGCAGAAGAGCCTCAATGTCGCTTTAACCCTAGATGAATTAAGGTTAAGGTATCATGCAGTTAGGTCAGTTTTTAATATGTTGAGATACACATATTACTATAAAATGGACAAAGTCTTAAAAGTGCAGTGAATGAGCAGTTATATTCTCTTTCAGTCTTGTTAATAGAGTAATTGACTGAAGGAATAACGAAATTTTGCTGGCAGACTGTATACCAGAACGCTAGATTATAATGACTGAAGAATGATGATTGTCTAATGATGATCACTAAGCATCCTGTGCTAAGACACCAGAGATGTACGGTAGTTCGGTCTGTCATGGATAATGAAGTATCAGCTGGGCTCTTCTGTAGTTAATGCATCTATCTATCTACCTATCCATCTATATGTATATAAGTATAGAAGATTGTATAAAACTGCACATAGACGTCCATAACATACCACACAACGTCACACCACACCGCACATTGATACACCACACCATACGATGCTAATACGATGCACCAAACCCCTCAAACACCACCACCACCACCACCATCTTGCTTCATCCCACACTCCCTCTGCTTCCTTCGTTGCTTGCCTTGTTGTGCTTATAACAGGTGAGATCATCGTCAAGTGCTGGATCTTGTCTGCTGCTGGTGTCGGAGTGAAGAAGGTAAAGACTGGAACGTAAGAAACTGTGACCCAAAGAAGTATCATTTGTGAGCTGCATAAACTGGTAAGTGAATATTCTGAACTAGATTTCTTGTTACTTTTGGGGGGATTATGGTTGGAATGCTTTTTGTTGCTAATGTTGTTATTGAAATTCCTGATGTTATTAATGGTACCTGAACAGACCCCAACACCTGTACACTAATAGTATAATGTAGCCTACAGAACTTACTGACGCTGATGTTCAAAATATATTGTGGAAATATTGTTATCTGAAGCAAAGTTCCTGTAAAGCAAGGGTTTTTCGTTCTTTACTCTAAGTTTGCGATGTCGGAGAAGTTGGGTGAGGTTAGGTTAGGTTAGATCAAGCTAGGAGAGGACAGATTAGTTAAAGCTTAGATAGTTTAGGTTAGGCTAGGTTAGGTTAGATTAGGTTAGGATCTTAACTCTACACACTGGTTGTAAAATAAGTGTTGTTGAGTATCATCTCTTTATTACATTTAAGTACAGAGAACCCTATAATAACAATAACAATATAATCAATCATCTTACACCTCCCTACACTGTAACTAAGGACCGTATTCCCTTTGGCTGTAAGAGGCTTCCTTACACTTCCTCCTGGGTGACATGCAAAGGTGTGTGACACGTAGGAGTACTGCTGGGCTTAAGGCAACGGACTGGGAAGCTAATGCTCACAGTCGAACACATAAAAAATAAAATGTTTCCTTTGCCCATTACACCTTAACCTTTTTACCATCATGATTTTCTTTTATTCTGGCTATATCTCAGGGTGCTAAGGAAGAAATGCAACGAATTCTCTTGCCAAGGAAAATACGGTGCCAAGATTGACCATCCATATAACAACATTATCCACCCAGCTGCACACGAGGCGGTCCATACATTGTCCCAACCTTCCCACTCAGCTGTCGAATTCTCGCGTGTCGCGAGGACGGCTCACTCAGCGTTACCAGGGTCTATCGTTGAGGCTGTTACTTACCTGCAGTCATCGGGTTTACTCGGCCAGGTAGACCGAAGTTAAGCAAGGAAAAAACAACCCTGCGTCGTTTTCTATATCCTGTTACCTTTTCTATGATTCGGAGTTCCTTTACTACTTCCTCCTCCTCCTCCTCCTCCTCCTCCTCCTCCCCCCTCTTCTTCTTCTTCTTCTTCTTCCTATTATTATTATTTCTTCTCCTTACTACTTCAGTCTGCTTCCTCTTCTTCTTACTTCTTCATAGTTCCTTTTTTTATTGTTATTCTTATTTTTCCTCTTCTTGCCCGTTGACTGCATGCTTGGTTACTAATTTCACGGAGCAGCTAAAATACTTGCTCTTTTCACGTGCTTCCCACACCAGCAGACTAAGCCGTACCCGCAACACACAAGGCAGAGAGGGGCAATATTCGAACTACCTTATATACAGTCAGGGGGCTGTGTGTAGACTAGATTATTAAGTAGTTGTTGATTCCCTACCCATCCTTATCCCCTTCCGACCAACTACTTATTCTATTATTGTAATTTCCAGACGATTTTCTTCAGCTAAGGGAAGAATTTTGAGACAGGAGAAGTTATATATGTCACTTGATAATTTAATTTAGCCAGATTAGACGATTTCAATTATCTTACATGTCTTTAAAATTGGGGAGGTTAATTTTGGAACTTGGAGAAATTATACATGCCACTTTATAATCTCTTGTTCCTTGATCTCCAGACGATTTTAATCATCTTACCCAAGGTCTTTAAGATTGGAGAGATTACATAGAGCGTTCATTAAACCCATCCAGTGCCCAAGAGAGTCCTGATCAGAATAAAATCGTCTGGAAGTAGCAAGATTGGTGTAAAAAAAGGTGAAGGGGTGGAAGATCTTTGCATTCTCTCTCTCTCTCTCTCTCTCTCTCTCTCTCTCTCTCTCTCTCTCTCTCTCTCTCACTTTGAATCATTTTGTTTTGTAGTTTTTTTTTTTCATTTTTTTTTTTTACTCACGATTGGCTGTGTACTGCTTAGTTGCCGTATGATTTCAGAAAAAAATATAAACAGGCGATTCTCATATGCACAACTGAAGCCCAAAAATGTTTATAAATCCTGCTTCTGGCTCCTGTAAATCCTTTTTCTAAATCCGCTTTTTCTGACTTTAATTTTTCCTTTTTAGCCACTTCACTCATCGGTTAAAAAAGCTCCTTGACACCTTTTCCTAAGCGATTTATTTTTTTATCTGCCTCTTTTGCCACTCCACTCCAATGGCGCTTCCATGTATTTTAGTTTTGTTATTTGAGAAGGATTGTATTAAACTTACGGCTCATACTCTCATCCGTTAAGAAAGTTCCCTAACACCTTTTCCTTAGCGATTTATTTTGTTTATCACACTTTACTCTCCCCTTCTGCTTTGTATAAATCCATCCAAGATCGCCATACCCTGCACAAATAACGTACAAAAGGATAATAACCAGCAGTGGCCAAAAATAAATCGCCAAGGATGGGGTATCAGGGAGCTACCTTAATCGACAAAAAAGTAAAGCTTATGTGTAATTTCTTGAGGTAAATGGGTTAGATACAACCAAATCGCTAAAGAACAGGTGTTAGGGAGCTTTCTTCGCCGACGAAAAATACGAGCTTAGGAGAAATTTCTTGAAGTAGATGGGTAAGATACGACCAAATCGCTAAGGAGGAAATGTTACGGAGCTTCCTTTACCGACGAAAAACAGGAGCTTAGGCGATGGGTTAGATACAGCCTTCATTAACCCCTTCAGTACGAGAGGTCTTCCCTAAACTGAGGAAAATCGTCTCAGTAGAAATAAGAAGGAAAGTGTATCATCGGACTGAAGGGGTTAAGTACACCAAAAGCAGAAATATTCCCTTAACATTTTCACTGTTTCCTATAAAGCGTATTTTTGTGAGTTTCCCCCATTTCACTGTTTTATGATATATTAGAAAAACAGTAATTATTATCGTACAGGTCTCTTAACTGTAGGGTCCTGTTTTTAGTGTTTAGATATTTTTTTAGTGCCTCTTCCTTCGTGATTTATTTCTCACATTACACCTCATTGTCCACAGTCTTGTAGGTTATCAAGGTAAAAGTGTCCCATATTAATTTATCACACACAAGAGTATTTTACGATGAAATATGTGAACTAAATAGTCAAATATCAAGCTCTGCGAGGTGTGCTGTGCCCGTCAGAATGCACCCACAGTAAATAGTGATTTCTCAGTCCTCTACGGGTTACGGTTCCAGTTGCAAGAAGTTGTGTTTTTCTGCAACACGCCCCTGACTTAAAATTAAGATTGATAATTTGATTATTTCTTCCATTGTTGACGATAAGGTTGTCTGAGTTGATGCTTGCAGTCTAACCGCATACCCCGAGTGTCTTTTATTTTATTCCTGTTATCACCAGACGACTTTTTTCAGCTTTGGAAATAGCGCTGTGAGTGAATAAGGCTATGCACTTCGTGGCGATGGTGTTTTTCATATCCTGTGCTTGCTACTTACAGACGTTTTGCGCAATTTAAGTCAGAGCCCTAGTTGTGGAGGGGTAAATGAATGCTGCATCTAACCTTCCCACTTAAAATAACAATAATAATCTTTCAAGAAATCTTAATCCAATTGCCGAGAGATAGCAAGATGATAAGGCAATGGATATCAACGTGCAAGGAGAGTTAATTAGGTAGTGCCAGATAGCAAGAGGTCTTTGATGGGGAAGTGCTTGGCTCCTTATCACTGTCACTCACTGCCACAATCACTCACTGTCAGTCACTGCCACAATCTCTCACTGTCACTGCCACTGTCTTTCCCTGTCTGTCGCTGTCCCTGTCTCTGCTGAGGGCTCACTGTCACTCTGCCACAAGCACTGTCACCGCCACTGTCTCTCCCTGTCTGTCTCTGCCTCTGTCACTGCTGCGGGTTCACTGTCACTGTCACAATCACTCATTATCACTGCCACTGTCTGTCACTGTCACTGTTTCTGTCACAGCTGAGGGTTCACTGCCACACGGAAGAACTTGCCGGATCGTGCAACCTCCAGGGCGTTCTGTAAATAACCATTGCATAAGTAAATCACGACATCATCATAATCATCATTAACATCATCATCATTACCATCATTATCATCATCATCACCATTCTAGGTTTCAGATATCTAAGTCCATTGAGTATAATACATTAATTACTTTACTCTTTCATTTTTTTTATTCATCTTCTCTCGGCAGAAACACCACCACACTTCACCTCACCACTGCAGCACACCACGCCACACCACCACACTATACCGAACCACCACGCAACACCACATTAAAGACTGCCACGACACCCTGCGCAAAACTACACACACACACACACACACACACACACACGTACCCTGAAGTCTGAGAGAGGGTATGTGGGCCCAACGAGAGACTTGAAGGGGTAGCGGTGATGGTGTCGTGCGAGGAAGTTGACTGCGCTGTGTAGGTGTTCCCCTGTGTAGTTGTGGACACCTGTGGAAGAGAATGAGTGTAGTAGTTTTTGTGCGATTCTGTTTGTTTTGGCATTATTATTATTTCTAATATTATTATTATTATTATTATTATTATTATTATTACTTTTATTACTATTATCATTAGGCTATTAGAGGAGCACAAGTGGACGTGTAAGAAATGAGAGAGAGAGAGAGAGAGAGAGAGAGAGAGAGAGAGAGGGTGAAAAAGACAAGAAAAATATGTGAAGATGAGAGGACAAAAAGAAGTTCAAATACTGGAGGTGTGGAAATTAAAAGTCAAGAACAATGTGTCAAAAATGTGAGGACAAGAGAAAGGTGCTAAACCAAGGAAAGAAAAATAGTTGAGAAAATAAGAGGGGAAAAATTGGGTGTTAATACTGCACCTGAAAAAAGAAAAAGGAAAAAAGGAAAGAAAAGAAAGTGAGTAAGAGGTGTAAATATGGAGACAGACACGTAACTGAGGACATAAATAACGATACACTTCATTAATATAGATACACGTCACTACGATAAGTAACGATGCAGTGAACGAGGACATTTCAGAATAATATGAGTTTCATCACTGTTGGACTAAAAAAGTGGAACGATAATTTTGACGGCGACTGTACATTTATATCATACATACACAGACAGACATGCATACATACTAACATACATTCATACATTCACACTTACATACATGCATACACACCCGTGATTGTGAGGCATTTAAGAATGATAGTCTGCGCTGTGACATCCATGCGGGAGTCTGGATGCACTAGGCCCACTAAAATGTAAGTTCCCCCAGGCCGGAGCGCCCTTACACCACGACTCATCACCTGAGGGAGGGGGGAGGAGGGGTGTAGGTGAGAGGGAAGAGAAAGAGAGAGGAAGGTAGGAAACAGAGAGAGGGAGGATGAGAAAAAGATGAAAAGGCAAGTTAAGGTGTAAGAAATGAGTGAGTAGCAGATAGTGGGAAGGGTTAAAAAGAAGAATGTTTTATATGGACACATAGATGAACAGATAAGTAGATAGATAGATAGATAGTTAGAACTGATAGCAGTTGCCAACAATATAATGAAAATTACATTTGCGGGTCTGAACTAGTTATCTCAACCAGTCAAAAATTACCTTAGTTACCAGTAGAGTATGTAATGTAATAACGTGATAAATATAATAGTGCAATGGTGTAGTTAATCAAGTATTTTAATGCATCAAATGTAACTGAATAATAAATAATGGTATGAACTGCGTACAACTTACCTCCTTACTGCCACACACCTCAAATGCCACGTCCACGCTGTCTGGCGCGATCAGGTCATCCTCTAGAAGAAAAAACATCATCACATTACTATTATTTTTTGGGTGAGGATGAGATGGAGAGTAAGAGACCACATTCCAGGTAGAAAGAACAAAAAAGAAATTACCACATCAAGCTTAAGGGGATAATAATCGTATTCCCAATTCATTTGTGTTTACCTTGTTCCGGATGCACTGCGATGCCCCCGAAGTCAGACACCTTGGCCAGCCGGGTTCTGTTTGGGTCCGAGCAATACACCCGGCCGAACCCAGCCTCCCGGAGCAGGGCGCACCCGTACACGCCCAACATGCCTGCACCCTGACAAACAAGAAAGGATTTATTTATTTATTTTCCTTAGAATGGCATTCGGCGCTGGAGAGAGACGACTTATAACTGGTATCACATGCATCAAGTTCGTCCATGCACAAAATACCCTGTGCACTAAGCTCCCTTTGTCCAAGTATGGGGATATGGTATGGGGTTCCCTGAGCATGGGGTCATATACACCTGTTAGAGCATGAACAAAGCAGCTTATGCACAAAGTATTCCCTACCACATCCCTGTCGTTAGGCATGTACCGCTAAACAGATGGCTTCCTTTGACAGACAGGGGGACAGTTTGTATGCAGAAATCACATTGCCCCTCTGTCTACCTTAGGAAATAACTTTTAAAGGATTATATGCGAAAATTCCAGGGATTTGGTATGTACCTTAACGAACGTACTTGTTAATGTGACACCGAGCAACTCCTCTTCCTAGCTTTACACACGTCCCTCAGCTCCCTCCCTATCCCCTGAGAGAAGGATGGTGAACTGCAGGACAACTTCAGCCTACAGTCCACCAGTTTCACGTTCACATGAGTCTGTAGCCGCAATAACAAAATTTATTCAGAAGCCCCAGCACTCTAAGGAGCTCTGTCGCTGAAGACCAAAAAGGGGAGACAATTATTTATTCGACGTTTTCTCTGGCGTCAAATGATAGAAAGAAAACGAATGCTTCCTCTATACTCTCGTCGATTTTCAGGTTCTTGTTTTTGCATATGGAACACAATGATGTGGTCAATTTGTACTTTCGTAAAACCATGGATTTGTGTGTGTGTGTGTGTGTGTGTGTGTGTGTGTGTGTGTGTGTGTGTGTCCCCTTCATGCTTCATAGTCTGTGTGTGTGTGTGTGTGTGTGTGTGTGTGTGTGTGTGTGACAGTTCATAACGTCCTGCGATAAGCGCCCCATTATCCACCCTCCCTTATCAGTAACCCACACAGGGGAGGACGTGCTTCCTGTAGCGGTTTAGTAGAGTTGTCCGAATACTGCGCCTGGTGGTCTAGTGGTCAGGGCGCCCCGGTTGGAGTGCCAGCCCTACGTAGGTTCGATCCCCGTAGTCTCGTCGGGTAAGGAATCTCTCTAGCACCTCTTCCATAGCGATTTATTTTTGGATATGACTGGTTGATATCCTTTTGTATGTCATTTGCATAGAGTATGGCGACATTAGAAGGATTTATAGAACACAGAATAGGACGCCAAGGTGTAATAAGTAAAATAAACCGCTTAGGAAAAGGTGTTAGGGAGCTTCCTCAACCGAAGTGAAGTGACTGGAGGCTTTTCGATTATAATATTGCCATCAGAGAAGTAGACTAGTCATCTATCCCTACGCTAGCCTAGCCTCGGGCCCCTACGTCTCCCAAGGGTTAAATGGGACTGGCTGTTTTACCTAGCTTGCCTCCTGTGCGGTCGGCTCAGTCTGCTGGTGTGGGGGGAAGCAACATTTTTGGCTGCTTCATAAAGCTGTTGATCATCTATGCAGTTATTGGATTTTTTAGTGAGAGAGAGAGAGAGAGAGAGAGAGAGAGAGAGACGTTAATGTGGAGGACTGTGTTTGACCATGCATTAGTGTGTGTGTGTGTGTGTGTGTGTGTGTGTGTGTGTGTGTGTGTGTCCTTTCCATGTTCTACAGTCTCTCTCTCTCTCTCTCTCTCTCTCTCTCTCTCTCTCTCTCTCTCTCTCTCTCTCTCTCTCTCTCTCTCTCTCTCTCTCTCTCTCTCTCTCTCTCTCTCTCTCTCTCTCTCTCACTCTCTCTCTCTCTCTCTCTCTCTCTCTCTCTCTCTCTCTCTCTCTCTCTCTCAACAAATGGAAGCAACAAGACACAGAGATAACTAGAAGTAACTGTTGAGAGAGAGAGAGAGAGAGAGAGAGAGAGAGACAGACAGACAGACAGACAGACAGACAGAGACAGAGACAGAAACAGACAGACATACAGACAGAGACAGAGACAGAGCATTTCCATTAGCAGTCCAAAATCAATTCCTTGAAATCTGATATTACTCTGTATATATCGATACAATTACTGAGAAGGACTTGACTGATTTTGGCTTAGATTAGGTTGCTATCTTTCTATCAGGGAACTGCTTATATGTATGCTTCTTTTTTTCTTATCTGTCTGTCCCCGCAAAGGAAGGACACTCAGGGATAACGTGCATCTTATCGAGTCAGTGTCATCTGTTTGGTTTGGGAGATAACAGCAGTTTTGGCCTTGATGTGACTCAGCTGCTGATAATTTTTTTTTTTTTTTTTTTTTTTAAATAACAGAACGGAGGAAGGAAAAACAAATGGAGAAAAAAAATTATCCATACACCAGATTACTGGTGTCCTCTGTTCACAAAATATCTGTAACAGTTAGACTTGAACAGTTGTAGGTTGAAATTTGGAGGAAAACAACTCTGGGGAAGCGAGTTCCAGAGAGATGCAGTTCGGGGAATGAAAGAATTCTGATAGGCAGAAGTTCTGCAATATGGTTGAGTGACATTCCAGTAATGAGCGCTACCAGATGCCCGTGTAGCACGAGGGAAGGCATGGAGAGGTGGCACCATGGACGCAACTTCGTCTGAGCATTTGCCAAAAAATATCTGTAAAATAATGCAAGGGAGGCAACATTCCTTCTTACTTGCAGGGAAGGTAGTTTATATGTAATGGCAGGGTTGTTAATGATTCTAACAGCTTTATTCTGAATTTTGTCTAGTTGTCTTAATGCAACCTCTCCACAACCATTCCACAAGGGTGAGCAATATTCAAGCTGAGAGCGCACATGACTCTTATAAATTATAGCTAACTGCTCATCGGCGAAGAAGTTACGGACTCTGTACAATAATCCAAGTTTCTTTGAGGCGGTTTTAGCAAGTGATCTGACATGAGAGGTCCAGCTGAGGGCACTGTTAAGTGAGACACCAAGAATTTCAACCTTATCAATGAGTTTTTATTATTATTGTTATTATTATCATTATTATTATTATTATATTATTATTATTATTATTATTATGATTATTATTATGTTATTACCACCACCATAGCCACCACCACCACCACCACCACCACCACTACTACTACTACTACTACTACTACTACTACTACTACTACTGCCTTCTTCAGCAGTCCACCACCTTCCCTGAAGAAGAAAAGGAAGGAGGTGAGGGACGTTTGTGTAACCTGGCAGCGAAGACACCTTGTTATATCGGTGCCACCACGGGAAGGCGTCCCCCACCAACACCTTTATACAGACAGGGTTAGTGGGATGGGATGGGGCGGTGCGGGGCGGGGCGTGGCTGGCTGGGGCAAGGAGGGGTACTGTACAGTACAGTAACCCCTTCACAGCTTGATTCATCCCCCAAGGCTGAGTGAAATCTCCTAGTTATAGCAAAAAATCTCTCGCTAAGCTAAATAAAAATCGTCTGGAAGCATCGAAAATAAATAAATAAAAAAAAGCCACTGAACAGAAAGACTTAAATACAGCCATGAAGGTGAAAAAAAAAAACTCGAAATAAAAAAATATGAAAACGAAAGCGAAACAAAACCTATTACCACAATCTCGCAATGGTGTGTCAGTAAATTTTTGTACCAAACTTTAATGACTTTCTCCTTTAACATTAATATCCCACCAGGTAAGCAGTAAAATTAGCGACGATAAAATACACCAACCTTGTGTACTTGGTGAGACGGCAAGACACTAAAACAACACTTACATTTGACAGACTGAGGCTTAAGTGTGGGTCTTGGTATTTGACGGAGACTTCATGTTGACTCAAAATGTTTGTGTGTGTGTGTGTGTGTGTGTGTGGGGTGTGTAGGTGTGTGTGTGTGGGGGGGTGTAGGTGTGTGTGTGTGTGTGTGTGTGTGTGTGTGTGTGTGTGTGTGTGTGTGTGTGTGTGTGTGTGTGTGTGTGTGTGTGTGTGTGTGTGTGGATGGATCTGTGTGTGGGGGTGTAAATGGATAGATAGATACATAAATAGATTGATGGATGGATGGACAGATACAGAGAGAGAGAGAGAGAGAGAGAGAGAGAGAGAGAGAGAGAGAGAGAGAAATTGTGTGGCCCGTTTCTTTTGACATTCAGTTGATATATCTCAAAAATTTTCACTTTTATTATTCCTTGATATTACCCACCTCATTTAAAGAGGGAACTAGAATAATGATAATGATAATAATGATGATGATGATGATGATGATGATGATGATTCCTGAAACATGGAGGGGGGGGGTAGGTGCTGGAGAGAATATATTGACCTGAAGAGAAAGAAAGAAAGAAAAACGAAAAACTGACCTGTACAAGGGCCACAGTAGCTCCAGGGTGGCCAGGTCGGGGCAGGGTTGGTATCTTGGCCATCGCGTGTACCATTGTGGCCAGGGAGCAGTTGAGGGGGGCGGCTAGAGTGGGCGTGAGGGCGGGGGGGAGGGGGACGATGGGCGTGCCGGCGAGACAGAGGGTGTGGGTGGAGTAGGTGCCGAAGAGAGGGGCTGTGGTGACTAGGGTGTGGCCGCACTGTGGGTTGGCAAGTCATGTTAGGGTCGTAATACCTTTTCCTTAGTGATTTATTCTACACACTGCACACTAGTATACTCCTGTGTGTCCCTGAGGAAAATTATGTCGATATTAACACGATCAGATTAAAATACAGGAGACTGCCAAAGCACAATATGCAAAATAAAATCGCTAAGGAAGAGGTCATTACCAAGCATTTTACCTGTTTACATCGCCTCACGTCATTTCTACACCTAATGTTACCCCACCATCACACGTTCTTCATCATCATCATCATCATCATCATCACCATCATCATCAACACACTCCGTACACTACACTCACTACACAACACTGCTCCGCCTCATGTCGCCCCACCAGCATCACACCTACCATGCACATTCACTTTATTTTCATCACGCTGCTCATTTCATCCTTAAGAGCCTATCTGTCTGTCTATGTGTCTATCTATCTATCTGTCTGTCTGTCTGTCTATCTATTTATCTTACTGACATTATTACAAACGAAGTCATTTTAAAGCACCTTCACATCTTCACCACATTGCCCAATTCTAGTTTAATCTCTCTCTCTCTCTCTCTCTCTCTCTCTCTCTCTCTCTCTCTCTCTCTCTCTCTCTCCAATGTCATCTTTTCATTAAGTTTGATCATGTGACCTCAAGACGCTTTTAATTCAAGTCTGGAGGGAACTTAATTTTCTTCTTACGTCTAGAAATTAAAAAAAAAAAGCATTACCTAACCCTTCCAGTTCAAAAAGTCTGGAAATTCGAATAAAATATTATGACAGTAGTAAGACAAAATGAAAAAGCTGTCCTAAGTATGAAGTTATTGTTTTCTCTTCATTTAGGCAAACGATCTTTTTCCTGTATTTTATCTCCTTCCAGTATTGACTCTATTGTTACTATTTCTGACTCTCTCACCAGATTCCAATGTTTACCCAGGTACGAAAAATAAAAGTATAAAACATTCTTGTACCTTCCTTTTTCTTCTGACTTCTTACTCTATTTTATTATTACTATTATTATTATTATTATTATTATTATTATTATTGTTATTCGAGTCCAGGTTAGAGCATGATTCATTTACACACCTGGTTTCCGAACAAATGATACGAGATTCCTTCCGATTTGTTCCGACAGACACAGCGAAACGAAAGTATGGACGTCGACTCATAGCTATTTTCATCTTCCTGTTTCACTTCCCTCTATGCCTTGCCTAGTCCTGCCTTGCTGAACCTTACCTCTCTCTCCATTCCTCACTTCTCCCCTCTCCTCCCCTCCCCTACTCTTGCGTATCCTGCCCTCCCCTAAAATTCATCTCTTCTTCCCTCCCCTCCCCTCCCCTATCCCTCGACCCCACTTCCTGTTCTATCTTGCCTACCAGTCTGTTTGCATCTCTCTCCAATCCCATCACGGAACCCTCTGACCTACCAGTGTAATCCCTTCTACACACACACACACACACACACACACACACACACACACTTCACAACACAAAGCAACACAACACAAACATGACACGTACACATACCTTCTTTCTCTCTCTCTCTCTCTCTCTCTCTCTCTCTCTCTCTCTCTCTCTCTCTCTCTCTCTCTCACACACACACACACACACATACACACCCACACCCACACCAACCCACACATCCAGTCGCCCATGCACACCTACCTTATGGAGCTTCATACACTTATTCCCAAGTGCCAGTGAGCAGGATAGGCAATTGTCACAGGAGGCACATACCCCCCACGTCACCCTCTGCCCAGCTTCCACCCCTTCCCTGCGCGAATCCACCACTACTCCGCTCCCTTCGTGACCGAGGACACTGTTGAGAGGGAGAAAACAAGAGGAGGAAGTAAAGAATTGGAAGGGAGAAGAAAAAGGAGGATGTCAAGTATTGGAAGGGAGAAGAAAGAAGAAAAAGGAGGAAGCAAGGTACTGGAAAGAAGAAGAAAGAAGTAAGGTATGTTTTGTTGTTGTTATGGTTCTTATTTTGGCTTTTCTTTCGTTATGTTAAGGAAGAAATTCGTGTTCTGCTCGTTTTGGGAGACAATATATAACCTATTCCTTACCTGCTTATTTCTCGTAATATGTAAGTTTATCTTCTCGCCTGTGATATTTGTACAACCTCTGGCTAAAATAGAGAAACATAAATAACATGTCAAGTGAGTGACAAGGTTTAAATAATATAAACAGTTAAGGATGGTTCGCTAGAAAACCTTTTAAGACGACAAGAAATATCGTTCTCACCACTGATTGAGAGTTTTGTGAATGTCTGTGAGGCGAGATGTGAAAGTATGGGTAAACGAGAGCAGATTTATAACTGCTGAGGAGGAAGGTGTCTGAAATTGCAGTGTATTTGTAAAAGATCCTTGCTTGATTTTTTTTTTTTTCGATGAGCAAAGCCGATGTAGATCCTTTTTATTTTTAGTATACGTCATTTTAATTTCCACTCCAGTTCACTTGTTCGATAGCAGCAGTAACAAAAAGTTATGACGTCTTCTGGTTGAATTGGTTAACGTACTTGGGCACAGTGATGGGAGAGGCAAATGTGTGTGTGTGTGTGGAGAACGGAGTGCCTAAGAAAAGTGGACAGTGCTATGAAGGCTTTAAGACGAAACAAAGGTCTGGGTATGAAGGCTGAAAGAGGAAGTAGAAAACAGAGTGGGCCAAGGGAGACAGTGGACAGTGCTATGAAAGCCTTGAGATAAAAGAGAGGAGTGAGTGTGGAGGATGGAAGAAGATGACTCGAATGCGCGTTAGTCATTTCATTACTGCTGGCGTGTGAGACAGGCATGGCATGGATTTGGAAAGGCAAGAGTGACAGCTATGGATATTACCCTGTTAGGAAATATATATGGGTGGTGCAGCCTGCGGAGGATAAGAAACATAGAGATTTGTAAGAGATGTGGGGGAAGAAAGTCGGTCGATCTGAGAGTAAAAGAATGTGCTTGGATGGTATGGTCGTACAGAGAGATATAGATATGAATAGATTGTTATAAAGATCTAGAAACTCTGTATTACAATTATATACTTCAGCTAACATCACACTGCCTATTATCTCTCTCGCATGCTATCTACGCGGCCATCCGGTACGGGTTTATCATCAGCCCACATTGTAACTGGTGGTGTTTTTGGAGGGATAGGATATTTCGTAGCACTGTTTCCTTTGCGATTTATTTTAGCATATTACAATTTAGGATTCTCTTGTATACACATTATCTCGCTTGAATATAGACTTTAGTTCGAATCAGCAACATGCAACGCGATATGGAGGTGCAATATGCAGAATAAATCGCTAAGAAAGGGGTGTTACGAAATCTCCACTTAAAATGCAGCCCACTGTTACTAGGGCTTCCCAACAAGTGACCGCTTGTCTCTCTCTCTCTCTTATGGCCACACACACACACACACACACACACACACACACACACACACACACACACACACACACAATGTTTACAGTGCACAGTAATCACAACTTCATGCAGCCTTAAGGTAATGTTCTGGTGTAGAATGGGATTATTGCTTTAAGTAACAAAAGTCATGTGTAAAATCATCTTTGAGTTCATTTACATACCATAACTACTTCTGATGTGCAGTACTTGAGATTTTTTTTCGTGATGAATAATAAACAACCAAACCTGACTGTATGTAAAATTTCATCCTTACCCCCCCTTAAAAAAAATATAATAAATAAACAATACACAGTTATACAGATAAGGAGACAGGAAAGACACGACACAACACTTAGCACACAACCAGTACGCACAAGAACCTGTCACTCAAACATCAAGAACTACCACTCAGCCGGAACAGACAGGGACCCTCAATGCTTGTGCTGTAGTCCTCTCACCTCAACACACACTACGCAAAGAACCAGAGAAGACAAACACCCATCACACAGACATAATGAGGGCCTACCAAAAAGGAGAACGACCTGCCAGAGAGCGAAAATACTGTCTACCGCAAAGAGGAAAGTACCATACCACACTAAGAGAGCAAGAAATCTACCACACACGGAAACTAAGGTCCTACCACATTGTAATCTACATCTTTATACACCTACCCTATTACTAGACACACAGTAGCTTACCATGGATGTACCGACGTCCTGGTACCATTGAGGGTGTGCAGGTCCGACCCGCAGATGGTAGCCAACTCGACCCGCACCAGCACCTGCAGAAGAAAGCACACACACACACACACACACACACACACACACACACACACACACACACACACACACACACACACACACACACACACACACACACACACACACACACACACACACACACACACACACACACACACACACACCCCCACACACACTCACACACACACACACACACACACACACACACACACACACACACACACACACACACACACACACACACACACACACACACACACACACACACACACACACACACACACATACACACACACACACACACACACACACACACACACACACACACACACACACACACACACACACACACACACACACACACACACACACACACACACACACACACACACACACACACACACACACACACACACAATTACTATTTTTTCCGCGTCGTGTTTTACAAGGCAGATGTGTCTTAATTTTACAGTGCAGTTAATTTTTCCTCCTCTAGTTCTCCACACTTTAGGGCATGGACGTCACTTTCCTGCCAGACTCATCATATGAAATCGAATCCTCTATGACCTGAGAAACATACTAAGCCTCTCTCAATTTAGGAATATTAACTAACACAGGAGAACGAGTAGAGGGAATGATGTTATGGGTAAAATTTTTGTTCCTTCCCGTAACTGTGCATAAGTTACTTAGGTCAGTCAGCCCAAACCAAACATATGCTGAGCTCTCTAACTTACCTAGTAGGGTTAGGTGTGTTAGGTCTGGTGAGGTTTGCGTAGGTTTGGTTTGATTAGCTTACGATAAGTTAAGCCTGGTTTAGCTAATTTTAGCTTTTTGTTTATTCATCAAAATAGCCCAAACATGTAACATTTCAGTGTGTGACAAACTTGGAAAAGAGAAATTAATATATGTAACAAGCGCAACAATAATAAGGTGTAACATGAAAAAAAAAATAATAATAATAACTTCATAAGGGATAGGTGCCAGGGAACTCCTAATCCAAGTCCAAGGAGTAAGAATGTATCAGGGAACAAAACACAGAAATTCCTTGTTATATTTCAGTGATGCGTTCCAAAACAGCAAACCTACAGTAAATTGGAGGAAACTCCTCGCATTTTGCTTTAATTTATCCCTAAACTGCCATCTCTCCATCTTGAATGTAGTATTGTAACAAGAGATTAACACTAGACTAGGATGCTGGTCACCAGGATGTGCTATGGAAAGAGTGCAGAATCAGAGCACCGTCTCTTTCTATCACTGATCTACATGCAATAAGCTAAGAAAGGACGAAAATCTGGACCAAGATCAGGTGAAAAAACTACAGTAGACCAACTTTACACATTAGGTCACAGGGAAACTTTACTTGGCTGTCTTTTTTTTTTCTTAAATAAACTGTGGACTCGGTTGAAAAAAAAGGCACCAAAAGAATAGCATAAAAAAAAGAAAGAAAGAGAGAAAGAAAAGGATTTACTACTAACCTGGCCCGGACTCAGCTGGATGGGCAGACGTGTGGATTCGGTGACAAAGTTGGGTGACCTGCCTTTGCCCATAAACACTATGGATTTGGCGTAGGAGGTGGTGCCGTGCTGGGGCGTGGGCGGGGGCGTGGGTGTGCTGGGTGACATGGGCGAGGTGGGCGGGGTAGGGGTGACTGGGGGTGAATTCGTGCTCATGGTGACTGGATTTTGAGGGGTGTTCTTCAAGTCACCCCCCACTGAAAGAGAAAATGGGAGTGTGAGATGAAATTTATGGTCTCAGTTGTGTGTGTGTGGGGGGGGGGAGGGGCTTGCTATGGGAGAAGTGGGAGGGGTAAGAGTGACGGGGGGGGGGAGGTGAATCAGAATTTCGAAGACATAAAAATGGAACAAAAAAGAACGTCAAAAAAGGAACAAAAAGAACGTCAAAAAGGAGCATAAAAAGAACGTCAAAAAGGATCATAAAAAAGAACGTCAAAAAAGAACATTAAAATGAACGTCAAAAAAGGAACATGAAAAAGAACGTCAGAAAGGAACAAAAAAGAACGTCGAAGAAGGAGCACAAAAAAGATAGTCAAAAAAAGGGGAAGAGAAAATAACGTCAGAAAAGGGGCTTAGTAATGAGGAGGACTCTGCATATAGGCTTACGTCAGGTGAAGCCCTGTCTTGCTGGAGGTATACATTACTCGCTTTATTCTCTCTCTCTCTCTCTCTCTCTCTCTCTCTCTCTCTCTCTCTCTCTCTCTCTCTCTCGTATAAGTAGACAGATAATTATATATTCTTTTTTGTTTATCTGTCTACTGATCTGTCTCACTAACTGGGTAGCTGTCTATCATTTCATCTATTCATCCATTCATCCATCCATCCAAACATCAGCCTACCGTCCACCTATCCATCTATCCATTCATCCATCCATCCATCAATCTATCCATACATTCATCCATCTATTTATCGTTCTATCTCTCACTCTATCAACCTGCTGGTCTATCGGTCAGCTTATCTGTCTTTTTATCTATCTATCTATCTGCCTATCTCTTTTATCTATCTGTCTATTTATCTCTCTCCGGATCATCACCGTATCTCATATATGTGACTCCTTACGACATGGTGGACGAGAGAGAGAGAGAGAGAGAGAGAGAGAGAGAGAGAGAGAGAGAGAGAGAGAGAGAGAGAGAGAGAGAGAGAAAGTAAGTAATCCCTTATCAAAGTCTCAAAGGCAAAAAACTAAACTCCAAAAACAAACACGAAATGCAGTTTATTTATAAGTTAGAATGGGTCGACCGTGGAGGAGATTCAGAGGTGCTTGGTAGATAATGAAGGAGGTGGGGGGAGGAGGCGAAAGAGGGAGGGAAGGGAGGAGGGAGAGAAGGGCAGGGGGAGGGAAAGGAGAGGTGGAAGAGGGAGAGGGAGAGAGGGGAGAAATTAGGTGGGGAGGAAGTGAGGTGGAGGAGGATAGCGGGGAGGAAGAGAGGAGGAGGCGGAAGACTTGTATTGTGGGAGAAGGGTGGAGCGAGGCACACACAAAAAAAGAAACACACACACACACACACACACACACACACAAGCCTCCAACCTCTCACAACTCACTAATTAATTACTTATCACATTGCGAGATTGGCCTACCAGTCATAAAAAGAAGAAACAAGAAAGAAAGCTTGAACTGCCTTTTTCTTAGACCCAACTCAAACCGGCTGTAAGTGAGAAATAACATGAATAATAATACTAATAAAAAGACTACTATTACTACTCCTACTAGTAATAATAAAAAAAATTGTAGTGGTAGTTGTTGTTGTAGTAGTAGTTGTAGTAGTGGTGGTGGTAAAAGCAATAACAAGAGAAATAAAAACAGTATCAATAATAGAAACAATATGATGATAATGATGATGCTGAGGATAAGGTTAATGAAGACGATGAAGATTATTATGGCTCATGAGTTTAACTGGAAAATAATGAAAAAATTGCCTCCTTATCTTCTACACAACACCAGCTTCTCACTGCTTATTAATTTCTCTTATTACGTATTGAAATCAGCTCACCTAAATCAGTGGGAAATCAGGTTATCATGATAGGATGATGATGATGATGATGATAATAATGATGATTGATGATGGTGGTGGTAATGATGGTGGTGATGATGATAATGATGATGATGATTGATGATGATGATGATAAGTGATGATGGTGGTGGTGATGATGATTGATGATGGTGATGGTAATGATGGTGGTGGTGATGATGATAGTAAGAGTACGAGCCGATGATAATGCTGCCTGTTATTTTAATGCTTATTGTTTGAAAATGTGATGATGATGATGATGATGATGATGATGGTGATAGTGAAAGTGATAATAATGATACAGGTGACGATGATGATGATGATGGTGATAGTGGAAGTGATAATGATGATGCAGGTGACGATGATGATGATGATAATGGCGACGAAGATGAGAGTGATGTTGATGATAAAAAAGATGATGATGATGATGAGGGGAGCAGGGGTATAAGGACACCTGTGATGTTGACTAAGATGATGACGATAACAATGCTAATTTTTTGAGCTGAGTTTGCAAAGGTGACAAAAAATGCTAAAGCGTCAAATCATCCACACGATAACTACCTGTCACCACCTGCTAATGATTTATTTTTTATCATTTATAGAGCTTAACTGAGAATGCATGAGAAATATTGAATTCTTCCTGGATTTCACTAACATCATTTATCAGAGTTAATAAATAGTAGGATAATGATGATGATGATGATAATGATGGTTAGGATGATGATGATGATCACGATGATGCTTTTTTTTTCCGACTGTGAGCATAAAGTTAACATCCCAGTACTCAAGCGACACACCTTTACATGCCACCACATCGACACTAATACCCAGGAGATATTGAGCCCAAAAGAATAAACTAAGTAGACCCCATATTACCTTTACCTTTAACCCTTTTACCTACCTGACCTAATCTGTTCATCACCTCCTAATACTGCACCACTGACAAAAGTTTAATGGAAATCAGCCGATGGGTTCAGGAGATATCTTGCCCACAATACATGATAGTGCTACGGACGCACGATCTCACGCACGCACGCACCCACATACACACGCACTCAATGCACGAGCGAACGGACGGGCCAGTCGCTCAATGCCTCCTCCAGCCTAGCAGTGAAGATGTTAAGATATATTATTGTGCTGTTTTGCTGAGTAATTATAGTGACTCGCTTCCACCGGTCCGCATGATTCAACACCAACCTAGTCTAGTGTCCGTTATCCCCTGTCCCTTCTCCCTCACTCTTCCTTCTCTACCCCCTCACCCCTCCTCTATCCCCACACCCCACTTACCGCTCCTCGAACCCCACACATCCCTCTCCTGCTCTTCTCTCTCATCCCTCCTCCACTACCCACACACCTTCCTCATCCCCCCTACCTCCAACCCCCGTCTCTCCCTCCCCCCACAGCCTCCCACACCACATCTACGAGTCTTATGTCGTCCGTCTGCCTACTGGAAAAACTGCCTCCACCGCTCTCTCTCTCTCTCTCTCTCTCTCTCTCTCTCTCTCTCTCTCTCTCTCACACACACACACAACCGCATCCCACGACACCCTAATTATCAGCGGTTCCCTTTGCCTGGGTTATCCATATTTAGCTCTTCATTAGCAGGGGCAACTCCAACCTTGCAGGAGGGAGAAAGAAAGAGAGAGAGAGAGAGAGAGGGAGGAGGGGGGAGTGGTGCCTAGATAGGGTCATGAATACACACACACACACACACACACACACACACACACACACACACACACACACACACACACACAAACACACACACACACACACACACACACACACACACACACACACACACACACAGACAAGAGGTATAGAAAGAAGACAACAAAATAACACTTTACCCCAGCACTAAGTCACCAGCATCATCTCGCAACCTACACCAAGCAACTTAACTTTATTTTCCACTTCTACTCTTCTCCTAATGACCCCCCTATAAAGAAGTGTCCCTCAGGCTACTCGGCGGGTCGGTGGGTTTGGTACTGGCCTCGCATTAGGAGGTCGCTCTAGAGTGGGGAAGTCTTACCCCAACCCCGACTGCTACTGAGTTTTGGGGAGAAGTTGCTTACATTCTGACACCTGTTCGTAGCAGTCAGATAATCAAGTCAATGTGTCAATCAGTTGTCTCCTGCCTTCGTCTTCTGCTTCAGTCAGTAACCCTCATCTATTCAGCAGCATCCTCACCTTCCCTATGCCATACCAGTTTGTTATCACTGTTTTTCTGTGTCATTGTCTTTGTAACTGTCCTCCATTACTTCTAAACTAGCGTACACATTATCATCATCGTCTGCTGCCACTGTCTTCTATTTCACCGTTTTGTATATTTCACCTGCGCTCAACTAACCTATCATACTCAGCTACACTATCATCCGTTTCACCGTTTTTGCTTTTGTCCCATGCTTCTTTTGATAAATGCCAAGCTACTCTAATCTTCACCATACCACTGTGTCCTATCACTATCATATATTTTACCATTTATACCTTGTGTTTGTCCTGCCGCGCTATTAGCCTAATTTCCATCATAGCTTTTTCTACTACCACGATGCCCTAACCTCCTCCTAATCTAACTTCCATCATACCACTGCCTACTACCATTATCTTTTGTTTCATTCTCTGCTCCTTGTAACTATCCTAACCTTCTAATCTAGCCGAACCACTGTCTGCTACCACTC
Source organism: Coenobita brevimanus (assembly GCF_032717465.1). Taxonomy (NCBI): domain Eukaryota; kingdom Metazoa; phylum Arthropoda; class Malacostraca; order Decapoda; family Coenobitidae; genus Coenobita; species Coenobita brevimanus. The sequence continues at coordinate 4,292,790 of NC_136981.1, forward strand.
CTAACCACTGTCTGCAACCACTGACTCCCACCACTATACCTAAAACAACCTACACCATACCACTCCTTGCTACCACTATCTTTTGTTTCTCTCTCTGTGTGCCTTATATCTGCCCAATCCATCTCCTAGCCTAACCTAACCTAACCCCACCTCACCTCACCTCACCTAACCTAATCTAATCTGACCCTAACCTAAGGAAACCTACCCTAATTAAACCTACCCTAACCGACCTAATACCACTGTCCACCACCTAATTCTTCTGTTTCACCGTCTATGCCTTCGAGCTGTCTTGCCCCCCTCCTACTCCGCCTATAAATTAACCCTTTGCCCGTGTCCCCAGCCGAGGGTCATGTCCTGCACCGCCTGACGCACACCTGCAAGAATGTGTGCCCTGGGCTATTTGACGGAGGACTTGAGAGAGAGAGAGAGAGAGAGAGAGAGAGAGAGAAACGGACAGACAGAGATTGTGTCGAAATGTCTCTCTCTCCATGTGTGTGTGTGTGTGTGTGTGTGTGTGTGTGTGTGTGTGTGTGTGTGTGTGTGTGTGTGTGTGTGTGTGTGTGTGTGTGTGTGTGTGTGTGTGTGTGTGTGTGTGTGTGTGTGTGTGTGTGTGTGTGTGTGTTTCTACACCTGTGTGTAGTTACTTTTAGTATGTGTTTGAATTACTGTGCTCGTGTCTGCATGTCAGGGTCTGTGTACGTGTATGTGTCCATGTGCATGTTGGTCTGTATGTGTATGGCTCTCTGTGTTTGTGTATGTCCTATGTGTGTATACCGATATCTGTGTGTACACGTGCTTGCTTGAATGTGTGTATATCCTCAGTTGGTACACAAGAGGGTCATAAAGTTTTATTGTATAGCATAATTCTCAGCCATCGACGTGCACCGACACCGGTTTAGCCTTGACTATGTGCACCTTTTAGCTCTTTTATGTACGTTTTACCAGTGTGTGTGTGTGTGTGTGTGTGTGTGTGTGTGTGTGTGTGTGTGTGTGTGTGTGTGTGTGTGTGTGTGTGCTGCCCCCAGACGGTTCGTTTAGCTCAGATGAGGCTTCCAGAACTGACAGGAATAAACACAGCCTACATTAACCTTTTCACTACTAGAATTTGTTGTTGGGTTGAATGAAATCGTCTGGAGATAAGAGTAAGATAAAAAAACACAGCCGAACTAAAGGGATTAAGGCAAACCAGGCTTTCTAAATATCGACTATTCCCTACAGTAAGACAAGTGGTAATTGAACGAGAAGATCCTGTAACCTGTGAATATTCTTTGGCTGCCTGACTCTGGTTGTGGGAGGTTCTTGTTTGCATCCTCGTCAGTGAAGGAAGCTCCCTAACACCTCTTCCTTACCTATTTATTCCAGGACACAGATGGCCATAACATCTCTTCCTTACCAACTTCTTTTTTTCGATACGGCCGGCTAATATCGTTCTGTACGTTACATATGCAGAGTATGGCGATATCAGATTAATTTCACGCAGAAGAAGACGGCTGGAGGTAATAAGTGGAATAAATCGCTTAGGAAAAGATGTTAGGGAGACTCCTTAACCAACGAGAATACGGGCCCAGTTCTGATTATGCAGATTTTTATGAGAGTTGTTGTTTATGTGAGACTTATTTCCTGAGAGAATGAGAGTTGTTTGAGGCACCTGAGAGGAAAGAGAGAGAGAGAGAGAGAGAGAGAGAGAGAATAGACTGTAGGCAGAGAAGTGAAAGGAAAGTGTTGTTATTTGTTTCTTGCTTGTGGATTTTAAGAGGATGAATTGTTTGGTCATCTGTGAAGACAGGAAGAGACGGGAGCTAAGAGGAAGATGAAGGAGAGAGAGAGAGAGAGAGAGAGAGAGAGAGAGAGAGAGAGAGAGAGTACGCAAAGAAGTGAAAGGAACAATTCATCATCATCATCATCATCATCATCATCATCACAAGGGACTGTAGATGAGTGATGAGAAGGATAATGGTGAAGGAGGGGAATGTGTGAGTGATGATATAAGTAAGAGGGACTAAAGATGTGTGATGATAGGGGTGGTGAGGGAGGGGAGGGGAGGAGGTGGTGTGATAATGAGAGGGAGAGAGAGGGAAGTATGTAGAAGGGAGAAGGAGGGGGGTGAGGAGGAGGGGGAAAGGGAAGAATGATAATGCTTGATCTAGAGGGATAAAGAATGAATGATGAGAGATGGGGGGTGAGGGAGGGGGGGAAGGTGTGAGTGATGATGTTAAAAATAAGATAGGTTAAGGATGAGTGATGAGGGGGAAGTGGGGGGAAGGGAAGGAGGTGTGAGTGATGATGGTGAGGCAGACAAGACTGATGAGGCGAGGAGGGTGGAGGTGAAGCAGTAGGCAGCGGTCAGAAGTGCCTGCAGAAGGAAAAGACTTGAGGTTCCTGATCACACAGATATGGATGTCTGGTCTGTGTGTGTGTGTGTGTGTGTGTGTGTGTGTGTGTGTGTGTGTGTGTGTGTGTGTGTGTGTGTGTGTGTGTGTGTGTGTGTATCTGGAGTAATCACTAATGTAATCTGAGACGTTCTACATGTTACATATATCTACACGTCAACAGAAATCTTGTTACATTTTCTCAGATGATATATTAAACTGGTTGAATGCTTGTCTGACAGAACCTCGAAAAGGGGATGAGCAGACTAATGACTAGTTACATCTAGATATACAAATTCAGTAAATGAATAATATCCTATTATCCTGCTGATGAACTAGACCTCGCCATTAGAGACACGTAAGCTAATATTCCCAAGTTGGTTTAGGACCATTTAAGAATATTTAATTAATACATCAATATTGCCCGTGCATTATTTATTACTACAGTTCATTTATTTTAACTAAGAGGATATTTACGACCCCTATGGGCTTATTTAACTTTGATCATTGGCAAATAATTCAGTCTTTCTGTTCTACATCTATTTATGGTGCTTCTTCATACCTAATATAATATAATGTCAATTGGTTGGTATAAAATCAGAAAGCAATATGAAGAGATAATTTTTTGCCTAAAGTGAACGGAGTATAGTCGTTTTCTGTATATGACCCGTTGTATTTGTGGATTAATGTGTCTAAAATAAATATTTGAATATGATCCCTAGTCATGTATATATCATGTCTTTTTGGATAAGTATATTCCAAGTAAATCACACAGTATAATCAGAGGTTTCACTAGTAATGGTTGTATTTGGTACTTATATACAAACCGACTTTTGACTCCCATAATTATGAACTGATTATTAGGGTATTTGCTGGACACTCTATCTATGAGCCAGTCCGTGTTATCAAGTAATCCTTCTCTTCAATATATTTTCAAGGAAGGAGTATGTGGTGCGAGTTAGGAGGTGCGTAGTGCGAGGGATGGGAAAGGAAGTCGAGGAGATAGCTTAGTGGAATAAGGAGGTGAGAGAAAGCAGAGGGAGCAAAAAAAAGGAGGCAAACAGGGAATGGCCGGCAAGCAAAGAAAACAAGGCGCTGGACTGACAGGAGGCGACAGGATATGTAAATAAGACTGGGGATATAAGGAGTGGCGAGGAGAAGAGTTGGAGAGAGTGTATGAAGAGCTCAGGGTATAGTAGAATAATTGGGATAGTTTTTGCAGGATGTGAAAAAAAAAATAGAGGGAAAAAAAAGAGTGAGCAGTGTAATAAGAGTGAGATGTGTTGACAGGAACTTAAAGAAAGCAAAAACCATTATATTAAGATGTTATGGAAGAAAGTGAAAAAAGAGTAGGCAGAGAAATGACCATACACTTTCCAGGTGTAAACAGCGCTCCACTAGCAACTCACCAAGCGGTATATTATGTATTGCGGGATACGGCTCAGTCTACTGGTGTGGGCGTGAGTGAGAGTAAGAAATGATGTGGTGCAGGATGGATATTGACAACCCTACCTGAGTCTTCCTCGTAGCAAACAAGATAACCCCAGGCGAAGTGCGAAGAGGAATGTTATGTATGGACTACCCTTGATAAAACTTCCCTTTTGTTACCCTTGCCTTTATACAGCGGCAATATACAAAGACTTAGGAAGTATAAAAGTCCAGTTGCAGACTCGAATAAATTTTCTTTAGTCCAACAATAATGAAACTCTGACACCAATATTCTGTAAAGCTTTTTGGATTCCGAAGATTGGGTTACTGGATCCCAAAAATCATTGTGCACTACCACTATTTATCGCAGTGAGGTATACTGGTATTTATGTCCGCGACTGTACTGTACGGTTGTGCTATTAAGTGATGTTACAAGTCCACTGAAAATCACTGAAGTTTGTGACATTACTTCCTAGTGCGATTGTACCTCACCTCAGTCCAAGCCTACACTGAAGACTCTAACTAACCAAGCTGTAGTGTTGTCCGTCCCCCCACTCCCAGGCCTTTTTCTCGAGTCACTGTTCTTATTTATTACTCATAACAGATAAATGAAATCCGCAACGAGTTAACTCCAATGGTAAATACTATGAATGTAAAAACAGGATTGCAAGGAGTTATGACCAGTGATAAATCATGTGACTACAAAACTAAAATCAACAGCGAGTTATGTTTGGTGATAAATGTTGTGGGTGTTATTTGGTGTTGACGTGAGGGGCCCTCCAAGCCTACTGCCAGAGACGCGGCCTTTGTGTGTGGTTCCTTGTAGCTCAGCGTGGGGGTGGCGTCCTGCTGCTTCAGTTTGTTGACGATACACAGCAAAAGATGTCTGTACACAAAAACTGATTTCGTATACAGCACTGAGGCTGCCTGCAACACCAGCTCATGAGTGTGTGAGTGCGTAAATGTGAAGTGATTTGCAACAACAACACTGTGCTTTTTTCCGATCTATCTATCTATCAATATATTTATCCATTTATTTATCTAATTATCTATCTATTTATCTAGATAGATAGATAGATAGAAAGAAAGATATAGCTATAGCCATATATATATATATATATATATATATATATATATATATATATATATATATATATATATATATATATATATATATTTATTAATCTGATTATTTATCTATCTATCCATATCAATCTATTTACCCATCTATCTATCTATGTGTGTGTGTGTGGGGTGTCTGCTTATGTTTAATGCACATCTGTTGAAGCCCACGCACGCTTCAACAGATGTGTATGCTTTTCCAGGTATGTAAATTGAATGCTTGGTGAGCAGAGTTTGTTAACCTACTGCATCGTGTGTGTGTGTGTGTGTGTGTGTGTGTGTGTGTGTGTGTGTGTGTGTGTGTGTAAGAGAGGGGGGGTGGGGTACTAGGGAGTGAGTACAGCAACAAATATGTGTAACGAGCCAGCAGGTGTGAGAGGCAAGTGGAAGTGCTCCAGTTACGAATTTTAGAAGTGAGGGAAAGTCACGGCGTAAAAGATACAATTTATATCAGGTAGTGGTGGCAGGTGTGTGGTGAGGTGGTGTTGGAGGGGGGGGGGTGGAGTGATTGTGGAAGGGACGGTGGAGGTAGATGGCAGAGAAGGATGGTGAGGGAGTCGGGTGGTCGAGAAGTTGTGGTCTAGGGGGGAAGGAGAGTGATAGTGGTGATGGAGAGAGTAGAGAGGTGGGTGTGAAGTGAGGCAGAAGTGTGGTAGCAGAGAGGGGGCAGGAAAGGAGAGTGGAGGTAGAGGTGGGAGGAAAGGAGGGGTTGATGGAGGAGGATGGTGAAGGAGGGGAGGCAGAAGGAGGTGAGAGAGGGAGAGATAAATGAGAAGTGGATGGGAGGGAGGCAAAGAGGGGTGCGTGAGACAAGCAGAGGGAGAGGAGGAACTTGGAAGAAAGGTGGACAGGGAGGAAAGGGAGTGCAAAGAGAGGGAAAAAAAGGGATGGGAAGCAAGAAAGATTTATGAAGCATGAAGGAAAGGAGGGTGTTGAGAGGAAAGAAGAGGCAGAAGAAAATGAGGACGACATGATAGGTAGAGATAAAAAAGCATCGAGACAACCAGAAAGCTAGTGAGAGAGAGAGAGAGAGAGAGAGAGAGAGAGAGAGAGAGAGAGAGAGAGAGGATATGTGAAGAGGGCTTGAAAGCAGATTAGACGTAAGGTGATAGTCCAAAGATAGAGAGGATATTGACTGCACACGTATGTATATATACAAGGTTAAAGAGAGGTAAGATACTGCGTGTGTGTGTGTGTGTGTGTGTGTGTGTGTGTGTGTGTGTGTGTGTGTGTGTGTGTGTGTGTGTGTGTGTGTGTATGTGTCTGTGTTTTAGATCGGTTGGGGATGAAATAAAGAAAGAGAAATAAGAATGAATACCCAGTTGATTAGATAACATAGATAATCCTGAAGAAAAAGAAAAAAGTGTAATAATAGTGATAATAATAATAATAATAATAATAATAATAATAATAATAATCGCACCAGAAACACAGGGTTCGTGAGAGACAGAGTGGACGGAGGCGTACCTGAGAAATTTTGATGTTAATTAAAAGTTGTGACACAAGTATTTGGCTATTTGCATAATAGAGAGAGAGAGAGAGAGAGAATGACTTGTTTTTTATCCTTGCTTCCGCCTGTCGATTTTATTCAGTAAGGAGAAAACACTCGTGCTCAAGGGTCAAGGCTGAACTAGAGCAGGCAGGCAGTAGAACTACATGAGACTGGAGGAGGAGGAGGAGGAGGAAGAGGACGAGGAGGAGGGCAGCAGAGGAGGGGGGTTGAAGAGTGAGGGGGTAGAGGAGGGAAGAGGGAAGAGAAGTGGAGTGCATGGAAGGGGGAGGCATGAGGCGGAGAAGGAGAAGGGGGTGGGAATGAGAGGGAGAATGGAAGGAAGAAGACAAGAAGAGGAAGTGGCAGGATAAGGGGACTGAAGGGGTGGGAAAGGGGAGGAGAAGGGTGGGGAGGTGAAGGGGGAAGTGGAATGAGAGGGTGACTGGAGGGGGAGGGGAGTCGGGGGAAGGTGGAAGAGGACAACAGGAAAGTGAGGGGAGGGGGAAGGAGAGGAGAGAGGATCAGTAAAGAAATAAACATTGGTGGGTGTGATTGTAAACAGAGGTGTTGGGGGAGGGGGAGGTGGGGAGAGGGTGGGGAGGGGAGGTGGGGAAAGGGTGGGGAGGGGAAACAGAAGAGAGCTATATCTCCAACATGTATACTACTATATCACACACACTCACACGTACCCAAACACACACACACACACACACACACACACACACACACACACACACACACACACACACACACACACACACACACACACACACACACTTTCCCTACACACCCACACCTACACTAGATTTCACTGTTATAAAAAGTACAATTTTTTCCGATATCTTGATTATTCTTCGATGACCACTGTGCCTCATACTGCTTTTACTGCCATTAATCTCTCTCTCTCTCTCTCTCTCTCTCTCTCTCTCTCTCTCTCTCTCTCTCTCTCTACCTTGAGTTATACACGTCTGTAGTTTATATAGACAGATAAACAAATACAGATAGGTAGCTAGTTTAATAGACAGATAGATAGATAGACAGGCAGATAGACAGATACGCAAAAAATAGGAGTATAAGGGTTCCACATCAAGGCTTCTATAGGTTCAGATCACTAAAGATGGTGGTATTGGAACACTTTCTCTGCCACGGACGCAATTGGTGATATAAAGATTATCACTGCTTTATTCTCAGTAGCATCCTTCATATATTCCAAGGGTGAATCTAGACGTTATTTTTTACCCATTAGATACTGGAATTTTCCTCACAAAAATAAAATAATTGTGTGTTATTTCAGTAAGGTGAATTAATGGTCCATGCAAAGTGATAAGAAGGGACAGTAAGAGGGGTGATGAAAATAAGGAGAAAAAGAGGGGTGGAGAAGGGGAAGTATGAGGAGAATATTATCCATAGAGGGGTTGGTAGGAGATAAGAGAAGGTAGGAAAGGAGGGGGAGGGGGAGGAATGGAGATAGAAGTAGAGTATCAGTAGAGGAGGTGAGAGGAGGGAAGGAAAAGAGGGAGGGGAGGGAGGAAAGGAAATAGGAAAAAAGAGTATCCGTAGAGGGGGTAACATGAGGGAAGAGGAAGGTAGGGAAAAAGAGGAGAGGATTGGGGAGTCAGGAGGAAAAAGAGGAAGAGGAAGGTAGGGAAGGTGAAAGAGGAGGCGGAGGAAAGGAGGTAAGTGAAGAAGAGGAGGCCCAAGCACAACAGGTTGGGGGAGTAATCGATACTGAAGGTGGAAGCCAGGTGTTGATGTCACAGGCAGGAGCAACAGGAAAGGAAAGAGAGAGAGAGAGAGAGAGAGAGAGATGAAGGAATGTGGTAAAGATAGAACAAATTGAGATACAAGGAGAATGTTGTATAGGAAGGAGGGGAAGGAAAGGAGGAAAGCTGGGGAGAGGAAAGGAGAGACAGAGGGAATTAGGAGGGTGAGAAGAGGATGAAGGAAGAAAGGAGGAAACTACGACGAGAAAGGAAGGTACCTGGAAGAAATGGAGGAAATTGGAAGGAAGGGATAGAGAGATGAAGGAATTTGTTGGGAGTTATAATGTGTTTTTTTCTCTCTCTTATGTGGTTTTCCGTTTCTGCTTCTGTTTTTGGGTGATGATGATGATGATGATGATGATGATGACATTAATGATGGTGGCAATAATTATGATGATGATAATGAGGAGGAAGGAAGGGGAGGTCGAGGAGGAGAGGGAAGATAGTGATATTTACAGTGGTGATGATGATGATGATGGTAATGATGATGAAGATGACGCTTTACTCTGAGAAAGATCACTGTGCTGAACGTACCTCCTGACCTCTTTCCTCGTCTCCCCCTCTGCTTATATTTGTGGAGTGCTTAGTATACAGGAAATACAGGTCTCTAACTGGATCAAAGGCTTATCCTCCCCCTAACTTCCTTCACACTCTTCACTCAGAACAAATGGGGACCTTGAGGTAACATTGACACTGCGAGACGTATTCTAGGGTGAAGATTGAGACTCAGAAAAAAATTGCTTGTCTAAATGATTAAAACTCGGGTCGTCATTAAGTAGTAATTCAAATCTTTCTTCTCCACGCTTAGGCTAACATATTATTCTGTCTCTCTCTCATAGCTGGAATGTTGCTTCACTCTCTCTTAAACCATAAATTCTTTGCCTGATTCATTGTATTATTTTAAACCAGGCCCTTCATTATAATCCTTTCTCTGCCAGACACCTCCCCCAAGCTGGAGAAATTATAGGAGTGTTAGAATGATAGATTATTTGTAACATCCTCGCAGTGAAGAGGTTTAAGATGTTACTATTTCCCTGCTCCTGTTCTTGGACGATGATGATGATGATGATCATATTTTTTGAAGTCTACTCCACATACTGAGATTGAAATAGGATGATGATGATGATGATGATGATGATGGTGATGTTGTTGATGATGATGATGATGGTGATGATGGTGATGTTGTTGTTGTTGTTGTTGTTGTTGTTGATGATGATGATGATGATGATACTTTTTGAAATCTACTCCACATACTGAGATTGAAATAGGATGATGATGATGATGATGATGATGGTGATGTTGTTGATGATGATGATGTTGATGATGATGATAAGACTCGATTCCCCATTCCCTCCCATAACCTTTAACTTGCACTGTTTGTTATTCAGGCCTAAGTAGGTTTATGCAGATCCGAAACTAGGCACTCATCGGAGCAAGTCTAAAAAGTCAAAACAGTTTCTCAGTTTATGAATCGCAAACGACATCTTCCTGTTTGCTTAGAGTGAGAGAGAGAGAGAGAGAGAGAGAGAGAGAGAGAGAGAGAGAGAGAGAGAGAGAGAGACAGAGAGAGAGAGAGAGAGAGACAGACAGACAGACAGACAGACAGACAGAGACAGACAGACAGAGAGACAGACAGACAGACAGACAGACAGACAGCTTACTATACTCTGCTATACTCTCTTTACCTTAGCGTAAAATTGGCATCTCTTCATCTTGAATCCTCAGCTGTAACAATTAACACTAGAATATGATGCCCGTCACGAAGAAGCGTTATAGAGAGGATACAGAGAAATATAGAGCAAGAAAAATGACTATAAAAACAAAGAACAGACAGAAAATAAAGGAAAGAAGTGCGATCGAACATGGAAGAAGGCAAAGGAACAAGAAATAGAGGGCGATGGAAGAAACAAAAGAAAAAAAGAATACAAAAGCAGTCGAGAGAAACAGAAGGTAACGAAGAATGACCAGGGTAAAGACAGTGAAAGCGAGTCAAAGGAACACAGACGAGGAAGAAAAATGAATAAAAAGATGCAAAGAAGGGAAATAAAAGACAGAAGACGAAGAGGACTGAGCGAAAGGATGACAGGGGAAGAAGCAGAGGTAGCATAGACAAAGGAGTAATGTGAGCAAAAAAAGATACGGCAAAGAAGACAAAGAGGAAGACAGGTGGAAGGGGCAGAAAACAACAGAGGCGGACACGAGAACAACAGCTCAAGAAGTCAAAAAGAAGCGATGAGGAAGATATCAGCATGACCGCCTGATAAATGGCAAGACACAGCCGGAAAGGCATTGATTAAGTGGACCCTGGAATTGACTGCATGGAAAAGAGAGAGAGAGAGAGAGAGAGAGAGAGAGAGAGAGAGAGAGAGAGAGAGAGAGAGAGATCGACGATGATGCATTTTCTCATTTTATTCTTGCCACCACCAGACGATTTTATTCAGCATATTTCGGGAGACTTCTTGATAGTGAAGGGGTGAATGAAGGCTGCATCTAACCCTCCCCAGGTCGAATAGCCTGCCCAAAGCTGAATAAAATCGTCTGGACGTAGCAAGAATATAATGAAAAATGCGTCGTCGGACTGAAGGGATTAAAATTTCGACTGCATAAGATTTCTCTCGGATTAAAAAAAAAAAATGTTCGATGTCAGCTAGGGAAAAAATGCAATATCATGGTTATCATTTTAATTTTCTTTCTCATTAACAAATGGGATAGGCGGGAAGGACTGGAATGAGAGAGAGAGAGAGAGAGAGAGAGAGAGAGAAACTGCATCAACCTTTCTGCATCATTCTTTAATTACTTCTTCCCTTTACTATACCTCGATCACCTTAACTTGGCTGAGATTTTCGTCCTTTCCCAGTCAGTATTTCCGTCGTTCAGTCCCAGAAAAAGACGACACTAAGACCCTACATCCATTCCACAGCACTTCTTCGTTACTAGCGGCATATTTTAGTGCTGACCTCTTGCTATAGCTCAGCATTCAGGATGGAGAGATGGCAATTTTACGTCAAGTTAAAGTGAACAACGTATACATTATTTTTTTTCAGTTCAGGAGTAAATTTTCTATCTGCTGAAGTTAGTTATAGCCCGTACGAGTCTCTTCAATTTTATAGTTGTATCCTAAGCTATATAAAAAGGTCGGGTTAGCTAGAAAAATTTTTAAAAGTGTTCTCGACTGCTGGCATTTCTCTCGCACTTCCCCATGAAAAAAAAAAAAAGACAAAAAAAGAAAAGAAAAAAAAGAGCAGAGATAAATGAAAAAAAAAAATCATCCGGAGAAGACTGTGACTAAGTACTGCATTTCATACTGCACTTCATACTTCAGTTGGATAAATCCCTATTATGGATACTAAGGTCAGATAGTGGAGGCATATCTCTTTAAAAAAAAAAAAAAAAAAAGAAGCTAACTCGCCTATTGATCGTTCACCAGATTTATCATCACCAATTCGACAATTTTATTTCACTAACTTAAAATGGTGTGTCCTGCAGCAAAAATAACAGTGATTTTCTTTAATTACTGTAGGTCTAATGAACGTAGTCGACTAATTAAGTTTCGGTACCAAATTAAAAAAAAAAAGTCAGTAAAGGAATATCCATATTAAGTTTGAATATTCTACTCAGAAGTATCTCATCAGTGTGTGTGTGTGTGTGTGTGTGTGTGTGTGTGTGTGTGTGTGTGTGTGTGTGTGTGTGTTTCCAGTGGTCTTTGGAAGGAGCAAGTTTCGCAGGTTCTCAGCCTTTATCTCTGCATTAAAAATATATACCGGTACATATAAAGTATATCTATATGACTATCCTTCAGTGCAACAGTACACCAGGGCCTCTCCTTGCTTGGCAAAAGAGAGAGAGGAGCCTGTGGTGAGCCTGACTGTGCCGGCAGGTGTGTGATAAGGGATGCCTGTCTTTGTGTGTGTGTGTGTGTGTGTGTGTGTGTGTGTGTGTGAGAGAGAGAGAGAGAGAGACAGACAGACAGAGGGGGGAGGGGAGTTTTCTTGGGGTTAACAAGTCCCTAGCACCATTTTTCACTGATTTATCTATGCATATGAAAAACTAGTAAGCGCTCACAAAGCTCATACCTCCACCCAGTCTATAATTTACTTCTGCGATATCTTTTCCCTAACAGACGAATAATTACTCGGTCTCATATGGTTAAATAATTATGAGGTCTTAGACAGAGGGCGCATCCTTCCGTCTTCTTCTTCTTTTCTTCTTTTGCCAGACGCCATAATCCCGTACGGGGTGGCCATTTGACTCTGAGTTATTTGTTTTACAGGGAGGGGCACTAACCCTCCACCAACCCACTTGACACGTAGGGAGCACGTATGGTTTGGTTATATGGTTACCACCCAGCGTTGTAAATGGTTCCTTGGCTTACAGGAAGCTAATAAAATTAATGATATATTCCTGCATCCGGAAGCAGCTCCACCTCAAAATCTAATCAGCTCTTCCCTGACCCTCTGCCCACCTATCCACAAGATTTCCTTGAACGCTGACAATAACTTCTTAAGATATCGTGTACACAGACCAACACGCAAACAAACACGGGTAAAAACATAGCCTCCGTCCATCCTCGCTTGCAGAGATAATGAACAGTCAGTGTGTTGTAAATGCAAACCACGTCGACATTCGGGTATTACAGATATCATTCAAAACATTAACCCCAACAGAACGGAAACGCCCATTTTTTGCATGAGTTAAAACCAAGTGATTGTGTTTTAGTTACGTTGTTCATTTAGGTTATTCAGAGTATGGGAGATCTCTTATGCTGAAGGGATTCGAAATTGTCTCCTTTAATTTTCCATTGATATGGTGACAATCTTTTCACGGCGATGACGTCTTTTTTTTTTCTTAGTTTATTCTTCCTATAATCATTAAGCTTTTGTCTACTGTACTTGGTTTGTTTTCATCTAACGGAACTAGGTCAGTGCCACAACTCAAAAACTAAGCCGTAGCTGCATGAGACTAAAGCTAAGCTGAAACAGGGCTATGAATCTTTGTCAAATGAAAAACAGACAGACTATGTAATACCTTTCTAGCTTAAATCAAAATCGTCTAGTGTAAGTCTGCAGGTATAAGCAAGTCTTAGTAGTGGTGCGGTCAGTGTGATGCAGCCATGTCACCTTTATTCCAGGTATTGTCAGACGATTTTTCACAGAGTAATGGGTTTTAGCAGTGACGGTGTAACAGGCATAGCAAATTTCCCAACTCCTTCCGTCCTGTAACGTGTTTTACTGATTCGTTCTTGCTACTTCCAGACGATTTTATTCAGTTTTTGGGAGAGCCCGTGTGAGATAAAGAAAGCTATATTTAACACCTACAGCCTCTCCTAAGATGAATAAAATCGTCTAGAGATAAAATGCATAAAATTAAAAATGTGTCCTCGATCTGAAAGAGTTGTTGGTGATATAAAGCCTCCTAACCCGTTGAGAATAGGGATGGAAGGGGGGGGCAGGCAATCCCGTGTCTGTTGGTAGGAGTTAGGAGTGACAGCATCTCGTTTCTCTCTCTCTCTCTCTCTCTCTCTCCCTCCCTTCTCTCTCTTTCTCTCCCTATCCTTACCCCCACATCTTCTATTCACTCAACACACAGCTCCACTTCCACTCTCTCTCTCACACACACACTCATTTTCTCCTTCCCTCTCCACTCTACCCCCCTTCCTTTCTTGCTATCCACCTCCCCAACCCTCTCACTTCACTACCCTCTTCACCACCCCATTTTCATCCCTCTCCTCTCCACTCCCATCCTCACTTCTCTTTTTCACCAACCTTGCCCTCTCACCCTTCCCTCTCCACTCCATCTTCTCCACTCTCTCTATCCACTCTCTCCATCCATCATCCCACTCTGCTTTTTCTCTTCCCTTCCTCTCTCCCTCCACACCCCATCACATCCCTCCCCTCCCCTCACCCAGCCTCACTCCTCCTCTGTCCCTCCTCACCCCCACACTGCCTCACCCCTCCTCACCTCCCTACCACACCCATATACTCTTCTACGCTGCCTCACCTGTCCTCCCCCACCCTGCCTCACTCCTCCTCTCCCCCGTTTTGCCTCCCCCTTCCACTCTCTCTCTCCCATTATACCTCATCCCTCCCCTCCACCACACTGCCTCACCCCTTCTCACCCCATCCTGCCTCATCCCTCCTCTCCCCCACCCAGCCTCACCCTTCTCCTCTCTCTCCCCTATCTTGCCTCCCCTTTCCTCTCTCTCCCCACCCTCCCCAATCCCTCCTCTCCCCCACCCCATCCTACCTACCCCCCACTACGGATATCCTGCATTACTCAACCACGTCACTTTGCCTGAGCCTCTCCACCTGACATCCACTCTCTCTCTCTCTCTCTCTCTCTCCATTCACATCTTCGTTTTTCCTCCACTCATCTCTCCTCTCTTCATCTACCTCTCTAAATATCCACCACTTTCTCCATCTCTCCATCTACCCTCCAGTCTTTTCCTCTCTCCATCCACCTGTCCACTTCTCCCCTCTCTCCATCCATCTCTCCACCTGCCCTCCACTCCACTTTCATCCCTCTCCCCCCACTCCACCTCACCCATCTCTCACTTCAAGTACCCTGCCACAACACAACCACAGTTCTCTTGTCTGTGTTTTCCTTGGTACTTTTTCCTTAGCGATTTATTTTGCACATTACAATTTAATATTCTCCTGTATGTTATTTATATCCTTTTTATATCTTTTTTAGTATCGACATATGTTGTATCAATAACATAAGTGTGCATGTTAAAGTGTAATAGGAAAAATAAATCGCCAAGGAAGAGGTGCGACGGAGGACACAATAAATCGCTAAGAATGAGGGATTACAAAACAAAAAATAAATCGCTAAGGAAGAGGGATTACAAAAGAAAAATTAATCGCCAATGAACAGGCACAACTAAAGACAAAATAAATAGCTAAGGAAGAGATACTACGACATAAAAAACAAAATCGATAATGAACAAATGCAAGGAAAGAAAATGAAATCCCTGTTCAAAACACGAAATAATTCGATGAGGGAATGATACTAACAAACACAAAATAAATCGCTAAGGAAGAGGGACTACGGAGGCTCCTGTGCCAGCGGGACTGCAGCCTCACTTACACCTCACTCTTGCTGTTGTTATTATTGTTGACGTTGTTGTTCTGCATCTAACTTTCTCGTTATGACAGATCGCTAGGACGCTACGCAAAATAAATCGCTACAGAAGAGGTGCTACGGGGCTTCCTGTGCCAGCGTGGTTATGGCTACACCTACACCTCACTACATAAACAGTCTAGATCACCACCGCTACACTCTTGCTGTTGGTGTTGCTCTCCTTCTCCCAGCTTTCGCCTTGTGTCACATTCCTTCACGCTTCTCATATCACGCTACAATGAGGCGTTCAAGTGATGGTTTCTGAGGCGTATGACACAGCCGTTCACACACAATATTACGTTCATTTTACACATAGCACAATGAACGTTCACTCACAGCAGGGAACGTTCAGTATACTCACAAAAGAAGGACGTTTACATTATTCACGACACACTGAACGTTTACCCCACTCCATGATTCATAAAACTCACTCTCACTTCCACTTTACGGAACATAGACAACGTTCACTTTACTCACAGCACAGAAAACGTTTACTCACAGCACAGAAAACGTTTACTCACAGTACAGAAAACGTTTACTCACAGTACAGAAAACGTTTACTCACAGCACAGAAAACGTTTACTCACAGCACAGAAAACGTTTACTCACACCTCAGAAAACGTTTACTCAGCACAGAAAACGTTTACTCACAGCACAGAAAACGTTTACTCACAGCACAGAAAACGTTTACTCAGCACAGAAAAAGAACGTAAGCCTCACTCCCCCACGACTCACCCTTAACATATGAACGTTACTCACTGCACGTTCACTTTACTCATCGCATATACGTTCACCTCACCCCTAACAAATGAACGTTACTCAGTGCACGTTCAGCTCACAAACACATTCACGTTCACGTCACCTTAACATATGAACGTAACCCATTGCACGTTCACTTGACTCATACGTTCAGTTCACCCTCGAAGAACCTAAGCCTCACCGCCCCCCCCCCGACTCACCCTTGACAGCTGAAGTTGCTATCGGCTGTCCGTGCAAGTGACCATGATTAGTCTGTTTGTTTGTTTTTGTTTACTTGCTTATCTTCCTGTTTAACTACTTGTTTATTTCTTTATCTACTCGTGGAGGCTTATCGTGCTCAAGGGGTTCACTGTACTTGGTTCACCTGTCACTTTCTCACGGGAACCTGGGAAGAAAAGTGTGTGTGTGTGTGTGTGTGTGTGTGTGTGTGTGTGTGTGTGTGTGTGTGTGTGTGTGTGTGTGAGAGAGAGAGAGGGGGGGGGTTGGAGAGGGAGGTGGGGAAAAGAACGGGGATGAAGGACAAGGTAGGGAGAGGGAGGGAAAGTGGAAAAGGGAGAGAGAGGTGGTGGAGAGCACGATAGGGAGAGAATAGGGTAGTGGAGAGGGAGAGAGAGAGGGGTAGTGAAGGGGGAGAGGGAGAGGGAGTGGTGATTGAATGAAATGAGTGGATGGAGGGGCAGGAGGGAGGAAATAGGAAGAGAGAGAGGTAGAGATAAGAGGGATGATAAGATTATAGGGAACAGAAGTATAACTGATGAAGGAAGTGCAGGACAGAACATTTAACAGTAGCTGATGAGAGAGAGAGAGAGAGAGAGAGAGAGAGAGAGAGAGAAATTTAAATAGGAAGAGAGGTGGATGGGCAGAAAGGGAGGACAGGTTAATAAGAGTGAAGGCCTAGGAAACAACAGGAGTGGGGGGGTCGAGGAACGGTGAGAGAAAAAGGTGTACGTGACCACTCCTGAGGCTTGTCACAGTTTCCTACCCTCTAGTGGCGCAGTGTATACACTCCCACTCACGTCCAGAGAGGCACTGACTGGCTGGGTGGCTGGGTGACTGGATATAAGGCTCGGGTGTCAGTGTGGTGTTGCCTCTAAGGTGCCACATACTCGTTAAGCCTCTCTCCAGTGCCACCTTATTTACATGTATAGACTTACACACACACACACACACACACAATACGTTTCACACATATACACAGGAACATCTTACACACACACACACACACACACACACACACACACACACACACACACACACACACACACACCTGTTGCATAACCCTTAATCCATTCAGCGTTTGGTTGTCCTTGTCTTTTCACCACCGGATTTTTTTTTTTTACCTAAGAAAGATCGAAAAGTGAAGAAAATAGAAACAATCTCTATTTTTTCATACAATTACGTTTTTATTAATCCATTCTTTTCACTTTCTCTCTCTCTCTCTCTCTCTCTCTCTCTCTCTCTCTCTCTCTCTCTCTCTCTCTCTCTCTCTAAGAAGATGAACAGTGAAAGCAAAAAAAACAAAAAACAAAAAAACATTCCAATCACCACATTACAGGTGTCCATTCACACCTAGGACTCATTGGTACATTAGAAGCACATACTGATTACATACTGAACTTATCTCGTACACTCTTATAATTATCGGCACGGTACACTCTCTATCTGCGACTCTAAGTTAACCCATAATCCTATACTCGGCTGCCACGTCACACACACACACACACACACACACACACACACACACACACACACACACACACACACAAGATCTCTCACTCAAACTCACACACATACACATTCCACATTCACACCATACTCCCCTAAACACACACCCCACTCTCCCTTACACACACACTCAAAATCTCACACTCACACTTGCACTTAGACACTCTACTGACACACACACTCACACCACCCCACTATACACACACCCCAACCCACCCCACACACACACTCACACTCTGGTCGCAGTATATAAACAGTTTGGGTGGGAGAGGCACCTGTTCCCTCGATGGCACAAACAGATAGCCGACCAGACTGGACTTTTGGCCCGACCCCTGTTTATTTATTCACTATTTAGACGCAAAGTTTCCTCTATAAATCTCTGCCTCTGTCTTATTATCGTCGGCTAGAGATGGGCAGAGAAAAATATACGTCTCGGTATATGTATCGCTGAGTTTGCCTATTCAAATCCTTTTCTGTGTCACTTTCTATGTAGCTCATATGGACAAAAACTTTCTGGTTAAGTCGCTGAGTTTGTCTGTTTAGATCCTCTTGTATGTCACTTTCTATGACCTTAGTATAGACGAAAAGAATAGTAATTTCGTCCTCGCTCGGCCAAAATAGACCAAAACACTGCGTTCTTTTATAAAATCGAGTTCAAAAGCTTAAATAGATTTCAGTGGCACTTTCTACAAGCTTTATACAGAAAGAAAAAAGACACTGGATCCCCAAACATAATGGCTGAGCCCACTTACATAAATCCATCTCTCGTCACTTTCTGTAGGCGCGATATAGAAAAATATAATCGATTCTCTTATCTAGCTGAGTTCACATATTCATTCTTTCTATCTGTCACTTTCTATGAGTTTAATATAGTTAAAATAATTCGCTGTAAAATCAGTTCGAGGAGTTGACGCTGTATAAATCCTCCATATCGTTTTCGGTAAGCTAAAAAAATAAAGAATTCGATCCTAAAATAAATCACACATTTGGATATCAGAACAGGAAAATGGCGGAAAAAAATAAGTATTGGGAGAAAAATGGTCCTGAAAAGTTAGGCGATTTTTTGTTTAGATCTGTTCATCCTCCCTCCTCATTTTCTAAAAACCTGAGGTAGATGCAAAAATAAAATGATGCTTAAGATATAAACTGACGGGTAAATCATAACTGAGAAAAATATGGTGGTGATGATATTGCTCATTTCTTCACATTTTTCACATACATTAACCTTCCCTCACATTTTCCGAAAGAAATTCCAAAAAATAAATACAACGCTGTTAATAAAAAAAGAAAAGAGAATAATAACACGCAGGTAAACGAACGCGAAAATAGTCATGGTGAAAGAATGTTGCTCAAACGTTAAGCAATTATTTTCTCACATACACCATTCCCCCGTCACATTTTCTATAAACATAAAATAAATAAATAAGTAAAACAGTGTGAAATACTAACCAACTCGTAATTACCCAAAACAGAGATAAATCAAATTCTGAATTTTTTTTTTATAACTTTTTTTACGTGTACAGATATTCTCCCTCTCATTTTCTAGAAGCTTGAGACTGAATGTGCAAAATGCTAATATTGAAAACTGAAATACTGATAGAAATTGGTGACAAAATGTTAGTCGAATTATTGAAAAAAAAAAAAATGACAAAAAAAGATAGTCGATTATTCTCAGTTATCTCATGTACATTAAGTCCATCCATTTTAGGTCTGAGAGAAAAAGATATGGTGTTAGATATAAAGAGACTAACATGTAAATAATAAACGAGAGAAAATTATTGGTGTAAACTCATTCGATCTATCTTACCTGTCGGGAGAAACTCTGCCGTCTCTCTCTCACTCTCTCTCTCTCTCTCTCTCTCTCTCTCTCTCTCTCTCTTCGTACCTTTTTGCTATGGGTCGTAAGAACTTTTGAGGTATTACTTGTCTTTGAAACTTGTCTCTCTCTCTCTCTCTCTCTCTCTCTCTCTCTCTCTCTCTCTCTCTCTCTCTCTCTCTCTCTCTCTCTCTCACCTTCTGTTATCATCAGGCCGGCTACTGATAAGATACATCTTTGCTATCAGTGCTCCTTATCCCTCACACAGCCACACTCTTAACTTCTTCACTCCGATGACGCACTTTTCATTATATAATTCTTGACACCAACTTGCAACTATACCCTTTTCACCCTAACCTGGCCTAAAACTGCTATCTTGAATGATGAGTTGTATGCTAGACTATGATGCTAGTTACGTAAAAGTGCTATGGAAGGGATGTAGAGCCGTAGCACTGTCTTTTTTCTGCCACTGGGCCACGTGAAATAAGCTGCAAAAAGACGAAAATCTGAGCCAGGTTGAGATGAAAGAGTATGTGTATTGCTTCATCCACTCTCAGCAGAAAATATAAAGACCTTCACTTTATCTTAAGCCTCTGTTTCACCTATTCTTAGCCCTTTTTACGCAACCAGTGCCTCTTCGATATTTACCTGTATCGTCAGTACAGGCACGATCGATCAGTAATTACCACCACCACCACCACCACTACTACTACTACTGCAACTACTGAAACTTCTGTAGCACCACTACCACAAATTGCTCACATCACCACAGCTCATCTCCACCGCTGTCACCACCACGACAACACAACATCCCCCTCAATCCCCAGCACATCACATTTTCACCATTATCACCACCACCGCATCACTTCACCACAGTTGTCACCACCACAACATCATATAACCACCCCCATCACTACCACTATCACTACCATTATCTCCATAACTACGGCATATCCTCACCACTGTTTGGGATATGTTGGCCTACCTACGAGTAACTTCATAATTTCTCTCATAACTTCTGTGGAGAAAAAGAAATATATTTTTTTAATGTCTTACAATCTCAATTCCTCCATCTTCCAGCTTGATACAATCTTCCGCACGACTATCCATTTACCTGTAATAACACACTGTTCGCTCTTTCATCACGTTTCAATAACCTTGGCGTCTTTTCTCGTGATTTATCTTGGCGCGATCATATTACTTTTCTTCTAATTACAGATTCGCAGATGTCAGGTGTGTTGAACCGACCCCGTGATTTCCTTAACTTCTTTTCATTTATTGGCTCTGTTCAGGGGTCGTGGTTTCCTCTGTGTGTGAATCTAGTATATACAACGCTTTTAAACAAGGTGGAGGCAAGGGTATTTCGTCTCATCTTTACCATTGTCCTTACCACTGTCACCACCACCACCATAACCTCACGACTGTCACCACTATCACCACCATAACATCCTTACCAATATCACCACCACCACCACCACCACCACCACATTCTCACCACTATCACCAAAACCACCACCACCACCACATCCTCATCATTATCACCAAAACCACCACCACTACCACCACATACTCATGATTACCACTGTCACCACAACATCCTCACCGCCATCACCACCACATCCTATCACCACCACCACCACAACCACCACCACCGACGCAACTATCACCTCCACCACACTCAACGTCCTCGCTTCTCATCCTCTCCTGTCATCTCTTCCTGTCAGCAGCTCGCCTCTCACTTCCCTTCCCTTCCTCCTCCTCCGTCCCCTCTCTTCCTTCTCTCCCTTGATTCCCCATCTACCCCTCTCTCTCTCTCTCTCTCTCTCTCTCTCTCTCTTCTTTCTTTCCTTGTCTCTACCCTCTCTACTTCTCTTCTTTACCCTCCTCTTCCTTCTTTCCTTCCTTTCATTTCCCCTCCTTTCTCCCCCCAAAAGACGGCCACTCACCCCCACATTTCTCCCCACAGAAAATTCCCCACTAGGCACCACCCCACACCCCTGTAAGTAAGTCTGGATTTGTTGGCTTTCTATATTTCTGACCCCCACATTCCTTCCCTTCCTTACCCTCTCTTCCTCCCCCCCCCAGCCACTCACCCCACTTTCCCCCCACCACCAACTCACCCCACCCCTCCCTCCACTAAATCCCCACTCGATATCACCACACACGCCTGTAAGTAAGTCTAGAGCTATTAATCTGATGTCCTATTTTTTTCATCCATTTCCTTCCCTCTCATCCTTCCTTCCCCTGTAGAAAATTAATTGTTCTTTCCTTCACCTTCCCCCACTGAAGACCACTCACCCCCATTTTTTTCCCAGTACCATTTCCCCTACTCGGCACCTCCACACATGCCCATAAATAAGCTTGGTACTGTTAGCCTTTTGTCCAACTGCTTCCATCGCCTTCCCTTTCTCCTGTTCTATCCTCCACCTAAAGGAACCTAACCATTCACCCCCACCTTTGCCCTCGCACAAATCCCCACCACCATCACCAACTCAACGACCTCCAGACACATCCCTGTAAATAAGGCGCGAGTCATAAGCCTTCTGTCTTACCTTTCCCTCCCCTTCTTTCCTCCCTTTCATCTGCTTTCTTTTCTCCCACACAGAAAACCAACCACTCACTCCCACTTTTCACCCCACACAAAATCACCCACTGAACACCAGTATACACACCCAAAGTCTGGGACTGTTAACCTTGTGTTCTATGGTCCAGTTCCCTTAGCTTCCTTCCTTCCTCTGTTTCCTTATATCTCACTTAACTCTCCTACAGAAAACCATCCCCTCACTCACATCTTTCACTCTACACAAAGTCCTCCACTGGGCACTACCACACACGCCTGTAATTAATTCTGTAGCCCTTAACCTTCTCTTCATAGCCTCCCTCCGTTTTTCCTCTCCTTCCTTTTCCTTTCGCCCCAGCAGAAAAGCAATAGCTACCCCCTACCTTTCTCCCACCACAAAATCTCCCACTGGGCACCATCACACACGCCGGTAAATAATTCCACAGCCATAACAATTCTCTGCATAGCCTCCTCCTCTCCTTTCCTTCCTCTCTCCTCCTCTCTTTTCCTTTCTCCCAAACAGAGAAGCAACAACTCACCCCCACCTTTCTCCCACCACAAAATCTCCCACTGGGCACCACCAGACACGCCTGTAAATATGTCTGGGGCTGTTAACCTTCTGTCTTACTGCCCGTCTCGCATCCGACCCGCTCACCTAAGCCTTAAAAGTTGGTGGTAGATCATGATTAATCCCCTTAGCCTGGCGTGGAGGTGTAGGAATCCGGGTGGTCGGCTGGGTGAGGTGTGAGTGAGGGTGAAGGGTGTCGGGGTGAGGTGTGAGCGAGGGTGAGGGGTGTGGGGGTGAGATGTGAGGGGAGGATGAAGATGTGTGGACGAGGCGTGGGGATGAGTGGTGAGAGAGGGATGTGAGACGTGGATGAAGGTGTGTGAGTGTGGGTGATGGGTGTGTTGAGATGAGGTATGAGGGGTGGATGAAAGTGTGTGAGTGGGGTATGAGTGGGGATGAGTGGCAAGAGAGTGATGTGAAGTGTGAGTGAGGATGTGTGTGAGGGTGAGAGGTGGGGTATGAAGGAGGGTGAGCAGAGTGTGAAGTGTGGATAAGGAGTGAGAGGGATATGAGGTGTATGTGAGGGCTGGATGAAGGTTGTGAAAAGAATAAGGGTTTGATGAGTGTGGAAAAAGATGAGCGAGAGGACGAATGGATGACGGTGTTGGTGAGTGTTTGGGATGAGGAATGAGGAAGGTATGAGAAGTATGAAAGGAGTGTGAGAGGTGAGAGGTGTATGAGAGAGATCTGGGGAGTAAGGACTTGGGTGTGAGTGTTGTATAAGAGGTGAAGATTGGTGAGTGTGTGGCATGTGAAAGGTGGAGACTGGTGTGAGAGGACTGTGAGCGATGAAAGCAGGTGTGTAAGGACTGGTGTGTGAGTGGGGTGTGAGAGGTGAGGGCTGGTATGTGAGTGGGGTGTGAGAGGTGAGGACTGTTATATGAGTGGGGTGTGAGAGGTGAGGGCTGGTATGTGAGTGGGGTGTGAGAGGTGAGGACTGGTATATGAGTGGGGTGTGAGAGGTGAGGACTGGTATATGAGTGGGGTGTGAGATGAGGACTGGTATATGAGTGGGGTGTGAGAGGTGAGGACTGGTATATGAGTGGGGTGTGAGAGGTGAGGACTGGTATATGAGTAGGGTGTGAGAGGTGAGGACTGGTATATGAGTGGGGTGTGAGAGGTGAGGGCTGGTATATGAGTGGGGTGTGAGAGGTGAGGACTGGTATATGAGTGGGGTGTGAGAGGTGAGGACTGGTATATGAGTGGGGTGTGAGAGGTGAGGGCTGGTATATGAGTGGGGTGTGAGAGGTGAGGACTGGTATATGAGTGGGGTGTGAGAGGTGAGGACTGGTATATGAGTGGGGTGTGAGATGAGGACTGGTATATGAGTGGGGTGTGAGAGGTGAGGACTGTTATATGAGTGGGGTGTGAGAGGTGAGGACTGTTATATGAGTGGGGTATGAGAGGTGAGGACTGGTATATGAGTGGGGTGTGAGATGAGGACTGGTATATGAGTGGGGTGTGAGAGGTGAGGACTGTTATATGAGTGGGGTGTGAGAGGTGAGGACTGTTATATGAGTGGGGTGTGAGAGGTGAGGACTGGTAAATGAGTGGGGTGTGAGATGAGGACTGGTATATGAGTGGGGTGTGAGAGGTGAGGACTGTTATATGAGTGGGGTGTGAGAGGTGAGGACTGGTATATGAGTGGGGTGTGAGATGAGGACTGGTGTGTGATTGGGATGCGAAGAGAAAGAAAAGCAGTCCAGCCATTTCCTGTCCTCACCGGAGCTTTGGGTTCTGGAGAAGGGAGTCTGCATGTGGTGCTACTGCACGGCTATGTAAACGTCCCTCACCTTCCTTCCTATCACCTGAAAGGAGGATGGTGGATTGCAGGAAGAGGACAGCTTCAGCCTGTAGTCTACAAGGTTAAAATTCAAATGAGCCTGGGAATACTACAACAACAACAATAACAAAAACTACTACTACTGCTACTACTGGTATTTTTTTTATGAATCACCATAAATTAAGGTCAATATACACCTTCGTATACTTTTTTATTTTTATGATACGGTCGTTCAGATGACAGATGGGTGAGTTTGCCATAAGCTGAGGATGAGTAATGAAATATGTATAACGAGTGAATGAGTCAGTAAGTGAGGGCGAGTGAGCGAGAGGTGAGGCTCCAAGTGAAAAGAGGTGAAAGCTGAAAATGAAGCTGAATGCGTGAGAGAGGTTGCTTCTGAGAAATGACGTAGAGAGAGTGAATGCAAAGTGAACATGATGGTGAAAATGAGTGAGAGGTATGTTAAGTGTGATGTGAGGTGTGTGTGTGTGTGTGTGTGTGTGTGTGTGTGTGTGTGTGTGTGTGTGTGTGTGTGTGTGTGTGTGTGTGTGTGTGTGTGTGTGTGTGTGTGTGTGTGTGTGTGTGTGTGTGTGTGTGTGTGTGTGTGTGTGTGTGTGTGTGTGTGTGTGTGTGTGTGTGTGTGTGTGTGTGTGTGTGTGTGTGTGTGTGTGTGTGTGTGTGTGTGTGTGTGTGTGTGTGTGTGTGTGTGTGTGTGTGTGTGTGTGTGTGTGTGTGTGTGTGTGTGTGTGTGTGTGTGTGTGTGTGTGTGTGTGTGTGTGTGTGTGTGTGTGTGTGTGTGTGTGTGTGTGTGTGTGTGTGTGTGTGTGTGTGTGTGTGTGTGTGTGTGTGTGTGTGTGTGTGTGTGTGTGTGTGTGTGTGTGTGTGTGTGTGTGTGTGTGTGTGTGTGTGTGTGTGTGTGTGTGTGTGTGTGTGTGTGTGTGTGTGTGTGTGTGTGTGTGTGTGTGTGTGTGTGTGTGTGTGTGTGTGTGTGTGTGTGTGTGTGTGTGTGTGTGTGTGTGTGTGTGTGTGTGTGTGTGTGTGTGTGTGTGTGTGTGTGTGTGTGTGTGTGTGTGTGTGTGTGTGTGTGTGTGTGTGTGTGTGTGTGTGTGTGTGTGTGTGTGTGTGTGTGTGTGTGTGTGTGTGTGTGTGTGTGTGTGTGTGTGTGTGTGTGTGTGTGTGTGTGTGTGTGTGTGTGTGTGTGTGTGTGTGTGTGTGTGTGTGTGTGTGTGTGTGTGTGTGTGTGTGTGTGTGTGTGTGTGTGTGTGTGTGTGTGTGTGTGTGTGTGTGTGTGTGTGTGTGTGTGTGTGTGTGTGTGTGTGTGTGTGTGTGTGTGTGTGTGTGTGTGTGTGTGTGTGTGTGTGTGTGTGTGTGTGTGTGTGTGTGTGTGTGTGTGTGTGTGTGTGTGTGTGTGTGTGTGTGTGTGTGTGTGTGTGTGTGTGTGTGTGTGTGTGTGTGTGTGTGTGTGTGTGTGTGTGTGTGTGTGTGTGTGTGTGTGTGTGTGTGTGTGTGTGTGTGTGTGTGTGTGTGTGTGTGTGTGTGTGTGTGTGTGTGTGTGTGTGTGTGTGTAAGCCTTGTAGTCGTCCGTGTGTACACAGCAGACATGGGTGGGGAGCTGTACTACACACGTTCATGCTTTACGCCTCTTGAACTGATCCGTAGGACCGAGAGATACTGAGTGAAAACTACTGTATGTATGTCCATTCATTGACCTGTTTACTCATTTATCTGTCTGTTGATCTATCTGTCTATCTATCTATCTACCTATCTACAGATATCTATATTCGTCCGTTTGTCTATATATCTAGCTATCTATCTTTCATCTATCGCCTGTCGCAACACACAATACATTATGGCCCACAAGTAATGGTCTCCAGTATTCTATTTTTCAGTCCTTATCCCTATTCCCATACCATGCCATCCTATCCCTCTACGTTGCGACACGGTGATGGATGAAAGACGATGGCGGGAGATAACACGGAGCGCTCTAGGGAAGCACACAACACAGTATCTGATCATTATTCAAAGATACACATCCCAGGTACTGAAATTGGACCACTCAGGTGACGGACCAGGCCTCTAAGACATTTGACCATCCCGAGCCACTACTATACTCTTTTCACCTTAACTTGGCCCAAATTTCAGTCCTTCTGTAGCTTATTTCACGCAGCTCTATAGCAGAAAAAGACAATGCTACGGCTTTACATCCTTAGCATGGCACCTCTCCTTGACTAGCATCATATTTTAGTCGTAATTTATCGTTACAACTCCGCATTCAAGATGGAGAGATGGTCATTTAAGGCCAGGTAAGAGTAATGCGAGTATAGGAAGCGTATATACAGGGGAAATAAAGCTTTATGTATTTTTTCATATACTCTGTTGGATGAAGCTTGTCTGAAGTAGCATACAATAGCCTGCCAATAGGAGGGGATATAACATCTCGCCAGGCCCCTAGTCAAAGAGAGGGAGCTAAAATTTTCCCTTTCAATAATGGTAGATCAGACAGCCCAGGTGAGACACCAGTACCAGCGAATGGTTTGCGGTGAGAGGGCTTTAGTTTGTCCCTCACTGGGCCCTGGTTTCATTTGTGAGAGATATTTCTTGGGATAAGCTTGAATACCGG
>NC_136981.1:4324913-4339913 GCF_032717465.1 Coenobita brevimanus
TGAATCCGTCCATGATATATATAGACTTTTTCACCCAAACTCAGTCACTCCAACACCAGATTTCCACAGGCACTTTAGTACCCCTTATTTCGAAAATTTGACACATCTATACCAGTGTGTGAAGCGCTGGTTAGGGGAGGGTCATTTCCCCAGTGATAGGAAGGGGTGATCCAGGGCCCTACTGATCTGCTGCCATTCAGACGCCATAAAACACAGACTGAATATATACAGTAGATTATCCTACCTCGTCAGGCAAGTGTATACAGGCCGCTACAATACATACATACATACATACATACATTCAATCATACATACATACTCTTGTGATACGATGGCTTCCTTACCTCTGATGTGTGTGTGTGTGTGTGTGTGTGTGTGTGTGTGTGTGTGTGTGTGTGTGTGTGTGTGTGTGTGTGTGTGTGTGTGTGTGTGTGTGTGTGTGTGTGTGTGTGATTGAGAGGTGATGGATGGCTGCTTGAGGTGTGGTTAGGCTGTGATTGTGGCGCGAATGTGGCTATATCTGTGTGCTTCATGGCGATTGTAAGTTGCTATAAAGAGCGAATGAAAAGGTGGGAGGAAAGGGAAGGGTGTTGCCTGTGGTTTTGTGGGAGTGACTTGCTGTTGTGGGTGAGTGTGTGTGTGTGTGTGTGTGTGTGTGTGTGTGTGTGTGTGTGTGTGTGTGTGAGAGAGAGAGAGAGAGAGAGAGAGAGATGGAAAGAATGAGAGGTTGAATCAGGAAGGAGAAAAAATGTAAAATAGGTATGTGAGAGGAACAAAAGAAGAAGGAGAAAGAGAGGATGGGAGAGAGAAAAGGGAGAAGACAATAGGTAGACAGTCAAAACGTTAATTTTCTTCTTCCTGTCTTTCCCTCCATTACCTCTAGCCTTTTTAATGCAATGTGTCCAGGCACCTCGAAATGAAAGGAACTTGAATTAGGCTTTCTTTCCTTCATTTTAACTTTATATGAGAAGGTCAAAGTTTGCAGTCACTCAGTCTTTAGCCCTTTCTTTCTGTTTTTGTCTTTTTTTCCTTTTCCTTCTTCATTTCTTCTTCTTCCTCTGTTTTTTTCTTGCTTATAATGAAAAGATTGAGTGAGTGAGCAAGTGGGTTACTAAGGTGCGAATGCCAGGGTGTCAAGTGAGCAGACTGAGCAAATTTTAAGACAGTGGGTGAGCTACGTGGTGGTTGAATCAGCTGAGCGTGACAGAAGAGAACCCGTACTGAGTTAACTAAATTATGTTCCTGACAAGTGAGAAATAGAAGGTGCGTGAGTGACAGGGAAGGTTTTGGATGAATGAAAGTGCAGACCATGCATCAGTATATATATATATATATATATATATATATATATATATATATATATATATATATATATATATATATATATATATATATATATATATATATATATATATATATAATCACCATTCGCCCACTCTTCTACGTCACTCTATATTCCATTCAGCTCGAGGACGCTTTTTTGTTGTTGTTGTTGTCACTGTCTATAGAGAAGTCTGTCAGATTAGGGGATCACCTTGTTACCGAAGGGATGAATCAGTGTGTAGGCATTAGATAAATAAAAGTGAGTAACATTAACCTCTTTATTTCGATGATAGAGAAAGGCAGACATTGAATCATACAGACAGACACAGAGAATGCGTTGTATGTGAGAGTGCGGTGTGAAGTACGTGAGTGAAGGACTTACTTGACCGATGAATAAGAGTGTAAAGTGTGTGTGTGTGTGTGTGTGTGTGTGTGTGTGTGTGTGTGTGTGTGTGTGTGTGTGTGTGTGTGTGTGTGTGTGTGTGTGTGTGTATGTATGTGTGTGTGTGTGTGTTTGGTGTCTGCTTACGTGCTTGGGTGCGTGCTTACCATCTTGCGTGCGTGCTTGCGGCTCAAATGAGGCTCTAATGTCCATTGGCAAGGAAGAGGTGCAAGGAAAACATTAATACTGACTAAGAAGTGCTAAGAAGTCTCTAATATCAAATAAAAGAGTTCCAGGAAGCGTATATGAGTTAGTACAGAAGAAGTGCAAGGATATCTCTAATATACACTAAACGAGGTGCCAGGATCTCTCTATAGAAACTAGAAGAGGTGCTATTAACTCTCCAGTATAAGCTAGAAGAAGTGCTAGAAAGTCTCTATTATTAACTAAAAGAGGTGCTCTGAGGTCTCTTGCATTAATTGAGAGAAAGGTGTTAAGAGTCTTTGTATAGATGTCAGGGAGTCTCTTATTTGCTAGTAAGAGAGTTGCTGTAGAGACACGCCTTCTCGCGGTGGCATCAATAACACCAGTCGGTTCTACTGCCCAGTTATACAAACGTCCCTCAATTCCCTCCCTATCCCCTGAAAAGATGATGAACTGCAAGGAGAGAGAAGTTTCAGCCTCTAGTCCACTTCGTTCACATCCACATGAGTCCGGGGTGGCAAAAACAACTCCTACTACTAAGAAGTCCTATGATCCTGACATGTATGTGGTAAGAAACAGGTAGGCACAGGTGAGCTTATTAATATACACAAGAAAATATACGTGTACAGACCCCACACTCACTGGCCAGCGTTTGTTTCAGGGGATGTAGGTTAAGTGCAACGTTTAGCATGATTAACTGTTGCAAATTGCCGTCGAAAGCATACACAGGCAGACAGACAGCTCGCGTTACTGTACCTGCACACGAAAACACCTGACTGACAAGGCCACACCACGATTATATCTTTATTCTATTTATCAGTTTACTTGCCTATATCTTCCGGTGATTTTATTCACGAGAAACCCATCATACTAAAAAACCTAGAGACAGTTTCCATTAACTCTCTGGGTGCTGTGGGTTCCTTTGAATCTAAAATAAAATCATCTGACGTTAGCTGAAAAAAGAAAAAAAAAAACAGACTACAAAACCCTTAACTCCCAGCCAGTGACTATCTCTACAATTTTTTATTTATTTATTTTTGCTGCAGTACTGAAAATAATCGCCTGTTCTTAACCGATGCAAACGAGAGGAGTTCGCATACCGCTTATACGTTTGACAAGAAGAGATAGTCAGTTTTTTAACTTCCTCAGCACGGGACCCTACATTCACATCAATTCTTGCTACTGTCAGGATGGTTAATTTTGCTTATATGGGATCTACAGTATCACTGTGAAGTAGTAGTAGTGGTAGTAGCAGAAGTTGTAGTAGTAGTAGTAAGGGTTACAAACCTAGACACACCTAAACGTAAACTCGGTGGATTGCAGGCTGAAGTTGTCCTTTTCCTGTAGTTCAAATCCTCTTTTCGGGGTATCAGGAGTGAGTTGAGAGACGTCTGTTTAACTAGGCAATGCAGCAGCTTGGTTATATCAGTGCCACCACGTGAGGGCGTCCCTCTGCAGCACCCAATCGCTGTGAAGAGATTGGAAACAAGCCTCCTTAACCCCTTCATTAAAAGAGGTCTTCCTTAAGGTGAATAGAATCGTCTGGAGATAGTATGATTAAAATACAGAAGTGTTATCTCATTAAAACAACTAAATAAACAGACCTATATAGTATGGCGTTGGTGGATGAATAGAAAATAAGAGAAAAATTATTGGTTAGATGAAGAAACGTATAGGAATTTGTGGTTAAGCTTTTGACTGCCATGGATGCCTCTGTTCTATATAAAATCATCTGACGTAAAGCAGAGTAAAGCTAAGAAGGAAAATAGGGTCAGCATTAGAGGGGAAGGTGATGGTGGTGGTCGTGGTGGGGCTGGCTGTATGTGCGCTTGTGTGGTTTCTTCATCCGTTCAGTTACCACAGCCGTAATGTGGGAAAGGAGGGGGTCAAGAGAGGGGGGAAGGAAAGATAGGGGGAGAGGGGAGAAAGAAGTGGAGGAAGAAGAGTGGCAAATAGGAGAGAAATGGATGTAAATGAAGAGCGGGAAGTGGAGGATTAGAATTAAGGGGGAGGTATAGGAAGGGAAGATGGAAGGAAACTGAAATTGAGATTGTGCATATTTAAATTGAAATTGAATAATTTAATTTAGCCAGTAATAATGTACAGTGAAACTAATAAATAAAAAGAATGAGGTAGATATGGTCGAGCCTTAAAACTAAACTCTCCTAAATGCACAGTACAGACTCGAGATTCGAATGTTTTTAGTAGGACACTCTCTGAACATTTAAACAGATAACAGTCTATGAATAAATTAGTACCGAATTTCCATTTATATTTGCAATTAGTTACGTCTATGATTGCGTTACAGATATTCAAAAATGCATTATTTCTTGTATTCTTTTACATATTTATACACATAATCACGCATACAAACTTACACTTCAGTACACATACGTATGTTTACATATTTAACTACATGCAGCCATGAAGTTAATAAGAGATGCTGGTTTATGGAATACCTTTGAAGATGGTAACAGGTAGGACTTGAGGGGCTGCTTAAGACTTAGAGGAGCTAATTCCCGGCGATGAGAGGAGGAGATGGGAGGTCGGGTTAGAGAGGGGGAGGTAGGAGATTTGAGGAGGTGTTGGAGTAGAGGGAGGAAAGGGGAGGAGGAGTAAAGGTAAGGGGTGGAGAGGGGAGAGGGGAGATAATATAGGTGAGGGTGTGGGAGGTGGAAGCGTGGGGTGGTATGGGGAGGTTGGAAAGGGAGGGACACACACACACACACACACACACACACACACACACACACACACACACACACACACATGCTTGTCAGATTATTATATGGTTGTGGTGATGATGATAATGATGAAGATGATGAGGAGGTGGAAATAAGTATGATGGCAGATATGAAGGTGATGAAACAAGGATGATGATTATTTTGATGATAATTATGACGATGATGATGCTAATGACATTGGCGATTATGATGATGATGATGATGATGATGATTGACAGTACTGATAGCATTCCAGTGTTAGAGAGAGAACACTGAACACAATAAACGAGTGTGATCACATTATGTCTGGCCAAAAATAACTTTTATCTTGTATGTAGCGACCTTTTTTTTTTTTTTTTAACATTTCTTCACAATGACCGACGCTTTTAATTGAGATCAGGAGCATCTCTCTCTCTCTCTACCTCCCTACCTACCTTCTTACCTACTTACCTACCTACCTATTTACCTTTCTAGATCTCACATTTACTCTCTCTCTCTCTCTCTCTCTCTCTCTCTCTCTCTCTCTCTCTCTCAACCTCCCTACCTACCTTCTTACCTACTTACCTACCTACCTATTTACCTGTCTAGATCTCACATTTACTCTCTCTCTCTCTCTCTCTCTGGGGTAGGACTGGAGTGAATAGAGTAAATGTATGAGATGGCAGTACAGGGAGAAGAGTGAACAAATAACATGAGACTGAAGAATGAAGGTGAATTAAGAGTGACATATGAAAGCAGAATGAAGGAGTAGAGTGAGTGCATGAAATAAAGAGTTGAGAGTGAATATATGAGACGAGATCAGTGACTTGAGATGATGAAGTTGAGAGTGTTGAGAGTGTGGAGGGAATATGAGGTCTTGGGTGATAGAGTGAAAATGAGGGGCGCAGGTGTGAGTGGTGAAGTGTGATGATGGTTGCAGAAGAGGAATAAGAGTGAGTGCATACAACGAACGCAGAGTGAAGTTTGAGTGCATGCAATGAGTGCAGAGTGAACTATGTGTAGGTGTGAGCTGAGTGCATAATATTAAGCGTGAGAGTGAAGCGAGTGCATGTGCTGAGTGCAGTAATGTGAGCTGAGTGCAAGAGTGAGTTTAGTGCATACTGTATAATTAACGCAGGATTGAGGTGAGTGCATATACTGAGTGCAGAAATGAAGGGTTAGTGATTGAGTGAGTAAGTAGTGAATGAATGAGTGCGGGAGTGAGTGAGTGAGTGAGTGCGCGCGTGAGTGACAGACAATCAAGCTCCGTTCATTACTAGGGGTGACTCAGCTGACATCCCTCACTCCCCACTCCCCATCCCCGTCTTCCCTCTCCCCCTCTGCTCCTTCCCTCTCCTCCCTACCCTCCATCCTTCTACTCCCCTTCTTTTCCTTCCTCTGCCCCCTACCACCGTATCCCTTCCCACTCCCCTCCTCCCTTCTCTTCCTTGCCCTTCATCTATCTCCCCCTCCCTTCCCTTCCTCTCTCCCTTTCATCATATTCCTCCCCTCCCTTCATCTGTCCCTGCCTCTCCTTTCAATTCCTCCCTCTCACACCTCTCTTTCCTCCAGCTCTCTTTCTCCCTCTCCTTTCCCACCCTCCCCCCTCTCCCCCCTCCCCCTCCCCCCTCCTGACTTGTGATTTGTAATGTCTTAAATGGAGAGAATGGGGAGGGGGAGGGGGAGGAGAGGGAGGGGAAATGAATGGAGGTGGGAAAAACGTGAGAGAGAGAGAGAGAGAGAGAGAGAGAGAGATGGGGTATAAATGGATACCACGACGCAACTCTCACACCTTTAATCATGCAGCGATATTACCCCGTGTAAGAAAGAGTGAAGAAAGATTAAAGAGAGAAGGATAAAACAGAAGGGGCGAGGGAGGTGGGTGCAGATGACCCCCATGACACAACCAAAGCCACTCCCACATAATCACACAGCGATATTATCCAGCGTTGTCATCAGCAGGTAACTCACCCAACAAGTTCATCATCTCGTACTGTACCTCTGACAGAAGTTTGGTGGAAATCCGTCAATGGGTTCAGGGGATATCGCACCCGGAAGTATTGTGGACGCACGCCTACAAGGATAAACTAAGTCGACCCCATATGACCTTAACCTTTAACCTCTTGACCTTGCTAACCCAATAAGTTCATAGTCCTTTCATACCGCATCACTGATAAAAGTTTGGTCGAGATCCGCGGAGG
Source organism: Coenobita brevimanus (assembly GCF_032717465.1). NCBI lineage: Eukaryota > Metazoa > Arthropoda > Malacostraca > Decapoda > Coenobitidae > Coenobita > Coenobita brevimanus. The sequence goes on from NC_136981.1 coordinate 4,331,726, forward strand.
GAGTCAGGAGATATCGCTCCCACCAGATAAACTAAGTCGACCCCTTATGACATTGACCTTTGACCCCTTGACCTTGCTGACCAAACCAGTTCAGTATATATTCTTACTGCATCACTGGCAAAAGTTTGATGGAAATCCGTCAATGAGGAGATAGTGTTACGGATGCACGGATCCACGCACGCACGCACGGACAGAGAATAATTTTGTGCCTCCTCGACCATACGTGGGAGGGGTTATAATAAGAGAGAGGAAGCTGCCTTAACGTAATCAGCCTAACATACCACAAAAGAGGAGGTAGAAACTGTCAGGGCACACTGACAAGGAAAAGTAATGTCGCTGGAAGAAATGGAAGAAGTAAAATTAGGAAGAGAAACAAATGAAACATAAAACGAACATCTAAGTTACCCCCTTCCCCCGATTAAGCTGAACACTTGCAGTAAGGAGTCTGAATTTCGAAGTTCTTAAAAAATATATAAAAATCAAATTAACCTAACCTAACCTAACTTAGCGATAACATTATATAACGTTGTAGTTGTACGGGTAAGCGTTTTCTGTGGCATTATCATCAGTTATAGAAAACGGGGAAGATAGGGGAAGCTATTTTGGATAATGTTTGCTGATGCTTCGTGATTAAAAACAAATAATAGATAATAACTAGATAATAAATAATGATACTAGAAATAAAGAGATAGATAAGCAAATAAATGAAACTGATCATGTCCTACGCATGTTTACAGATTCCTATCAACATTTTCTTTTTCAACATTTAAGTGATTTTTCATATTTCCATCCCTAATATAAAAGACTGATTACGGTTTTGCCATTAAGGTATCAGAAATGGGAGAAATCAGTACAGATCTCACGGTTTTGGAAAGTTAGTCCTATTTATTATTATTATTATTATTATTATTATTACTATTATTATTATTATTTTACATTTTCCAGTTCGGATTTTTCCTATGAGCTGATCAAAATTGTCTGCAAAATGTATGAATATATTATTTGTCTGTTTACCTCTCTATCTATCTTTTTGTCTGTCTGTCTAATTATTTGTCTGTCTTTCTGTCTGTTTATCTATTTATCTATTTGTCTTTCTGTCTGTCTGCTTGTCTCTACCTGTCTGTCTGTCTGTCTGTCTGCCTGTCTGTTTGTCTATCTGTTTCCCCGATTATCTGTCTATCGAACTGTATGTCTATCTGTCTATCTATAACTGCCTATCTCTGCAACTGCCTGATGTCTGTTTGACTATTAATAACACACCAACGCACGGAGTAGCCGAAATGTGTTTGTGTGTGTGTGTGTGTGTGTGTGTGTGTGTGTGGATGTCCAAGTGTTGTCCAAACATATCAAGACCTGGTTCGAGGAATGTAGCTTTCACTGCTGGATGAATCGCTAATGTAAAGCCATCAAGATAACACACTGGTCATCTACCCCTAAATACACTGGACTACGGTAGCCTAGCCTCGGGCCCCTACGCCTCGAAGGGGGTGGGATTACCTGTCTATCTATATTCAGTTTTTATTTTATTTTATTCTTGATCGTTCAGTCCCTCCCTTACCTTCGTGAAAAAAAAAAAGGTGGATAAGTGGGTTCTCTTCACCTCAGTGGCTATAATAATAATAATAATAATAATAATAATAATAATAATCGATACAAGTATACAGAAAAGAATTATCCTTCGTCGAAAAAGAGATCGAAATTTGTAATATCTTTCTCCTTTTCTCAATCCTCCTCTTCCCTTTCCAGTCCTCTCTCGCGTACTTACCTTCCTTTCTCTCCTCCTCCTGTCTTTCTCTCTCCCTCCCTCTCACCCTCTTCCTTTCCCTCTCTTCTGCTTTCCTCTCCTTATCTTTAACAGAATAGTTAAATTTGATACAACCTAAAACGGCCTCAAAAGGACCAATAGATTTCTTCCTTATTCCTGTCCTTTGTTTATACTTTCTATTATATTTCCCTCCAGTCATTCCTCCTCTTCTCCTCTCCCCCCCCTATCCCTTGTCCTTACCTCCCTTCCTTCCCATTCCTTCTCCTTCACCCTTTCTTTTTCTCTCCCTCACCTCCCTTCTTTCATCCCTTTACTTAGCTTCCTTCTTTACCCATCCCTTTCCCCCTTCCACCCCATCTTTTCGCTCTCCCCCCACCATCTCCCCTACCTTCCCTCCATTTCTCCTTCCCGTCTCTCTTTTTCCTGCCTCATATCCTCCCTTCATTCTCTCCCTTCCCTCTTTCGTTTCCGCCTGTCTTTCTCTCCTCCTTTCAGTCATCTCCTCCTCCACCCACTTTTTTTATCTCGCCTTCTCCCTTCCCTCTCTTGGCTTTCTCTTCTCCCCTTGTCTCTTTTCCCTTCTCTTCCCTGTCCTCTATTCCCCATCCCCCTTTGTCTTTCCCCTTTCTTAACATCCCATCCCTCTCTCTTTCTACCTATCTCTCCTTCTGTCTCTTCTCTCTCGCTTCTTCTCTTTTTCCTCACCTTCCTTTCCTCCCTCTCTTTCCCCTCCATCATGTAGGTAAAGGGGACCAGTTTCCTTCGCTCCCTTTCCTGTTCTCATGCACCTCCCTTCCCTCTTTGGCCTCACTCCCCCTCTTTCCTCTCCCCCTCCCTCTTTCTCTCCATCACCTCCCATCTCTCCATCGCAGGTAGGTAGAGGGGGGGGGGTCACCGTGATGGATCGTGGCAAGGAGAGCCCCACACCTAATTACTCCCCTGATGATGATAGATGGAACAAACCTTTTACCCTCTGTAGCTCACCCCTTCACCATCATGCTCTTTTCACATCTTTTTTTCATCTCTCTCTCATTCTCTCTTCACATCTCCCTAGCTCTTTTCATCTCTCCCTCATTCTCTTTTCATCTCTTCATCATTTCTTCTCTCCATCCTCTCAGTGTGCTTTCATCTCTGTCCTCCTTTACTCGTTTCTCAGTTTTCATCTCGTTTATTTCCTCTCGTACCTTTTTACCCTCAACCAGTCTCTCTCACCGTCGTTCTCTTCAACTTTTCTTTTTCTTTCTCTCTTCCCTTCATTCTCTTTTCTTTTTTACTTTACTCCTTCCCATTGTTTTTCTTCTCTTCCTCTTTTCCTTCATCCTCATTTTTTTTTCTCCTCCTTCTCTTCTTTTACCTTTTACCCTCCTTCCTCAGTCTCTTCACAATCAGAGTCTTTCCATATCTTCCTCTTTTACGGCTTCTGCTATTTTTTTCTCTTTTCCTCCTTATTCAACTCTTTTTACCTTCATACTTTCATCCTCTTCCCCATCTTCTGCTTAACTTCTTTTCATCTCCTTGTCTTTTGCCTTTAAACTTAATCTCTTTCTTTAGACTTTTTCTTCTTCTTCTTCCATTATATCTTCCCTTTCTTTCTCCTTTCACATTTTCTCTTTTCCACTCTTTAGCCTCTTCCTTCTTCTTCTTCTACATCTTCTCCTCTCCTTCTCTCTTCCTTCTTTATCCCTTCCTCCATTTCCCGCCTTTTGACTGCTGTTCTAGTTCTACTCATCATGTGTCTTCATTTCCCCCTCCTTTTCTTCTATTTAACCTTTTCTCCTCAGTTTTCCTTTCTTTTCTCCTCATCCCTTGCTCCTTTTACCAAATGTTTTCCTTCTTGTCCAATCAATCTTCGTCCTTTTTTCTCCGCTTCCCCTCGTTTCTCTTCTCTCTTGTTCTCCTGTTCCGTAATTTTCCTCTTTTCTTCTTTTCCTCTTTGCTCTTTTTCTTATTTTCTCTTCCTAGTTCTCTCCCTTTCTCCTTCCTCCTCTTCTCCTCACTTTCTACTTCCTCCTCTCCTCTCTTTGTACTCTATTCATCGCTTCCTCTCTTGCTCTTTCCATCTTCCTCTTTATCTCACTCCCATTCTCTCCTCCTCTTCAGAATTTCTCCTCTTTTACTCATATTTTTTGCAACTCCTCTGTTTATCCGCAGTGCTTCTTGCAATCTCTCTCTCCCCCCCCCTCCTCTCTCTCTCTCTCTCTCTCTCTCAATACCCATTAGGACAACAATCACTGCAAAGCGTACGTTCCCTTCGACCTTTCCTTCCATAATCCGATTTCATCAGGGGGCGTTGAGCTTATCCCCTTCAATCCTGCGACTCATTTTTTACACCCGCGTTCGAGATGCGAGAGAGGGTGCTTCGTTTTGCTCGACATGTGTGTGTGTCTGTGTGTGTGTGTGTCGTCCTGTCCTATACCATCAGGCTGCCTTTTCTCCAACTCACTTATCTCTTTCTCATATACTTCTCCATCTTATCTTTCATCTCATCCTCGATCTCCCTCACTACCTTACTCACACACACACACACACACACACACACACACACACACACACACTCTCTCTCTCTCTCTCTCCTAGTCAGTCTCTAATACCCCAACCTCCCAGGGTATTTCCGTCTCAGAGTACTTCCAAACAGGTCAAAATGAATCCCTTGAACTGTGGAACCTTTGCCTATAATTTTTTGACAACTGTACATTCGATTCTGATAGCGTAAATCTTCAAAAAAAAATATCCTTAATGTTATATATAAGAAAATTTTGACTCTGGAAAAATAACAAATAATTGGATGATAGATCGCTGCCATGCTAAAGTTTTAAAAGTATAGATCACTTTGTCTAAGAGTGAGAGCAGAGAGTTAATGGAAAAGCCTAAGAGTGAGAGGAGAGTGGGAGCAGAGAGTTAATAGAAAAGCCTAAGAGTGAGAGGAGAGTGAGAGCAGAGAGTTAATGGAAAAGCCTAAGAGTGAGAGGAGAGTGAGAGCAGAGAGTTAATAGAATGGACTAAGAGTGATAGCAGAGAGTTAATGGAAAAGCCTAAGAGTGAGAGGAGAGTGAGAGCAGAGAGTTAATAGAATAGACTAAGAGTGAGAGCACAGAGTTAATAGAATGGACTAAGAGTGAGAGCAGAGAGTTAAGAAAATCTGATCCTTGAGCAGTAACAAGTGATGGGTTGGTACGTCGCTGTTACTTAAATATTTCTTAACAGGGTGTGTTGGTGCCAAAATTAACTTCCGGATCTAAGACAATGATGTGGCGTAAGAATGAAAGACTTAAGACTGAGAGCAATGGTGGTGTTAATTAGAGATGACAGTGTGCTGAAGAGTTAATGGAAAGGTCTAAGAGCGATAGCAGAGAGCTGGATAAAAAGCTTAAGAGTGAGAACTGTGGAAATAAAATAGGAAGAGAAGTCACTGTGTTGAAAGAGGTATTGGACATGCCTATGAGTGAGAGCAGAGAGTTGATGAGAAGGTCTAAGAGTGAGAGCAGAGTGATAACGGGAAAGTCTAAGAGGGAGAGTAGAGAGTTTATGGAAGAGTCTAAGAGTGAGAGCAAAAAAGTTAATGAAAAAACCCTGAGAGTGAGAGCAGTGGAAATCAGCAGTAAAGGATGCCACTATGCTTCAAGAGTTAATGGATTTGTAACTGTTTTTTTTTTAACTAACAAATTACTTCCTCGTCTAGTCATAGCAAGATTTAAAAAAGAAAGATTATTGATTTCACGCTGCAGCAGTTGTTCATCATCATAATCATCATCTTCATCATCATCATCACCCATCATCATCATCATCCATCATCATCATATTGTGAGACTGTGCTTTTGTGAAGATAAAACATTTTCTGCCCCACTTCGACCCATTTCAAGTAGGAATAAACACTGAAAAAATGTGTTTATTTACAGCGAGGTGAGGGGGAGAGAGAGAGAGTGGGAGGGGTGGACCATGGGCAAGGGAAGGAGTAGGGGGAGAAACAGCGAGTTAAGATGTAGGAAGAAGAGTAAAAGAAAAAGAGGAGGAAAGACACGGATGAGAGAGAGAGGGAGAGAGAGAGAGAGAGAGAGAAGGGGGGTAGGGGTTAAAAGAGAAAGAGCAATTCTTGGCCAAGCTCAGCACGTACTCTCAACATCACTCTGCACTTCTCCGGGGTGGGGGAGGTGGGGGGGATAGGTAGCAAGGAGGGAAGGAGGGAGGAGGGGAGCTGGAGTTAGGAATGGAGGGGGAGTCAGCGAAGATGGGGAGTAAGGAGGAAGCTAGGGAGTTAGAAGGGAGGAGAGAGAGAAAAAAGGAGGAAAGTGAGGGGTTAGGAACGGTGGAAGCGTAGGTGAAGGAAGAACGTAAAGAGGAAGTTAGAGGAGACGAGGAAGAGAGTAAGGCGTTATGTGGGAAGGGGAGAGGGGAGGGAGGAGGGAGGTGGAGAGTTAGGAACGGAAGGGAAACAGGTGAGGGAGGGCATAAGGAGGAAGTTAGGAATAAAGGAGCAGAGCATAAGATTAGAAGGGAGGGAGGTAAGGGGTGGAGGGAGCTGAGAAGCTGGACCTACAAACGGAGAGGCAATACTATATGTGAAGAAGGGAGTAACGAGGAAGTAAGTTCGGGAGAAGAATAGAGTGGGAGGTTAGAAGGGAGGAAACTGATTGCAACGTCAATGCCGCGAGTTGAAAAAAGCAAAAACAAGAAGCAGTGCCTAGGCACAGCAAACCTGTCCCCGGCAGTCATTTTAGTGCTGACGTATAAACACAACAGGATATCTAGTCAACGATGTCACATATTAAATTTCGAGTAACTCGGGTGAAAATTGGCGATTTTATGCTCCTTTGAAATTTTTAGGCCCTACTCACCTGACACTGACCCCCCTACCACTAATTGGGAGGTGACCCCGCTGATGTAATGAGGCAAGTTATAATATGCAGATTTGAAAGTTGCACCTTTAGGTTTTGATTTCATGGCGATATGATGAATCTGAAAGGAGTTATGACGAAAAAAGGATATTTTTACTGTTTTTGGGCCTAGAGCTTGGGCCTTGGCCCAATTTGGCACAAAATTTAATCAGGTGATGAGATCATAGCCCATCAACCCTGTAATTTTAGTCAAGATCGCACCAGTAGTTTTCGCGTAAAGTTGTTACCGGAGAGACAGACAGACAGGCAGACAGACAGACAAACAAACAAAGAAACAGACAAACAGAAGATCAGGTTGCAGGGGATCGTGTTGCAAAGGATCAGGTTGGAAGGCGTCAAGGTAGCGGCCCAGGTCAAGAAAGAGGCAGGTGGCGGCGTCAGGGGGTCCAGTCACTTGCAATTCGTACACTAGGCAGCCCCCTCCCCCTCTCTCGCCGCCGCCACACTCCACGCCGGCCTTGGTGCCTGGCAGGGAGACACCGGTGTTAGGTTCAGGTTTAGAATGGTGTTGTTAATGCTCTGAACCTGAGGACGTTGTTTTTATTACCTACCCCGTAAAACACCAGGTATTCAAGAACAGTGTGTGCTTACTTTCTTGCTGTTGTTATTGTTGTTCTATTGTTTTTATGTTCCTGGAGAAAATTTGAAGTATATCAACTTCATGTCCATGCCAGCCATCTTATTGTGCCCATCTTTACACTTCCAAAGTCTCTCCCAAAATTAACATAATCGTCTGTTTTTACCAACAATTTACTTTTAAAAATGCCACCAGAATGATGCGGTTATACTTCTCCTTATGAGAAAACGATGATTTATACCTTCACGCGCCCATGCTATCTAACCCAACCTAACGTACTTATCTTCACACTCTTACCTCCACCCCAGCCCATCCTGCCCACTCCTGCCTGCCCACCTCATAGGGTGATGCAATAGACAGTGGTGGTAGACAGTGATATGGTGTGGGTTAGGCTTGGTTAGGTTGGTTAGGTTAGGGTAGGAGGAGTAAAGGACAGAAACAAAGCACCTAAATGGAAACAGAAGACTGTGAGAGTAGAATGATTATGATGTAAGACAGACTGGTTAGGCTAGGTTAGGTTAAATTTGGTTAGGAGGAGGTTGAAGACAAGGTACACACTGCGAAACGGAAGATAGTACTTGTGGACAGGGTAATGAGTTAGATTAGGTTAGCTTAACTTAAATTAGCTTGGGTCTGGGGTGATTAGGACAGGCACAACACAGAGACGGTGAAACAGAAGACAGTGATATGACAAGGTAGTGAGGTATAGGTCACTTCCTCCTTTTCTCCCCTCTCCCCACTCCTGCGGTGGAAATGTGTGGGGAGTACAGACTAGGGTGGCAGAGAGGGAAGATGGGGGTGTTGCTGGATGTGGGGTGTGGGTAAGGGTGACCCAGGGGGAGGGGTCGTGGGAGAAAAATGTTGGGGGGGGGGATGGGTGACCTTGAGAAAAAAACCCGACAGCCTCTGATGACGTCAAATGTCGATACATGTATTTTCATCAGGTGTGGGGGA
>NC_136981.1:4342413-4354913 GCF_032717465.1 Coenobita brevimanus
ATTCTTTCTCTTCTTCCTTCTTCTCTTCCCTTCTTTCTTTCCTTCATAAATATTCTTCACTCTTCCCCCTTCTCTCATTCTCTCCTTCCTTCCTTGATTTTCTTCCTTTTTTCTTGGTGTTCCTTCTTTCCTTCATATTTTCTTTTCACCTTTTTTTCTTCTTTCCTTCCCATTTCTTCCCTCCTGTTCGATCTTCCCTCCTCCCTTTCCCTCCTGTCCTTCTATTCTTCCTTCTCACTTTACTCCCTCTCGGCCATCTTTCCTTCCCTCTATTCTTTGCCTCTGCCACTTCTGCTCTTTCTTGATGGAGTGTGTGTGTGTGTGTGTGTGTGTGTGTGTGTGTGTGTGTGTGTGTGTGTGTGTGTGTTTATCTCTGTCTGTCTGTCTTTTTTTTTTTTTAACAGGTCCCAATTAACACTCTAGGAACGTTGTCGCAGACCAAATTTTTTTAAGTCAGATACACTACCATATATATACTGAAGAATGTATCGCTAACACAATAGAGGAATGATACGTGTTGCCACAGTGGAAACAGTAATTAAATGACGAAAAAAAAAAAACGATGAGGAACAAAACGAAATGACCAACAGTGTAGGCCTCTAGGAACGGAACATGAATTTTTATCCACGCCTATATACAAAAAATTGTCAGGATACGGTAGCCAGAGTAATAATAATAATAATAATAATAATAATAATGAAAAATACTTATGCATGTTCAGGCCAGGTTCCCCTAAAATTAGAGCTTGTGAACTCCATTTTCTATGAAGCCATTTCTCGTCTTCATACATTTTCGTCCACTCTGCAATTTTGTCCCTTATTTACACACTCATTTTACTATGCACTAACTTCCGTAACATTTTTTTATTTATTTATTTTTTTTGAGGGGGGAGAATAAGAGACATGGGAATATGCTACCTTCTCTTTATGTTTTATTTTCTTTGCTAAAATAATAGAGGAGCTCATGATCATCTCTTCTCGTACCCAGTTCAGTTTTCCAGAAAGAACGAGATATAAAGATTTTTCTTTTCACTCTGGATCCTCGTTCGTCCTGCAAAATTAAAACTGATTGGTAAATATATAACTAACTAAATAAAGGATTAAATCATACTTACGACGGGGTAGGCTATTGATCGTATGTTTGTGCTTCTCGACCCTCGATGGTATTCTCGTTAGTTAATCGCTAATCAGATTCTCTCTCTCTCTCTCTCTCTCTCTCTCTCTCTCTCTCTCTCTTAGTGGAACATCGCCTGGGCTTAGCTACGAGAGAATTCCAGGGTTTCTTCGACCATGAGAGGGTTGACTGACTGGCCTTTTGCATGACACGCAGAATCATTTCAAGATACAGTTTATGCATATCACTGATCTCGCATTTGCAGGCAGACATAGCTGTTTGTAGTGACCCAATTCCTCCCTCATCTCGAGATATAAATTTTCTAGCGCTGTGATGTCGTTTTCATTAATTTCTTGTCATCCGTAGCCCATTCTGTAACGTTTAAGTGAAATTTTTGAACTTTAGGAGATATGCTGCTTTCACTGACCCCATTTTCTACAATAGTCTCCCTTAAAGTGTACAAAGTCGTCAATTCTAGCGCCAGAGGAGAAATTCTATAGCGTCATCCAATAAGAGAAGTTAAGAAAAAGGTATAAGAAATGGGGAAAGTGACTCTCTGACATGATACACGGAAGCACGTCAGGCTGGGATCAGTCATATCACTAGATCAACAGGAGTGGATGATTGCGCACATTTTCTCTCTCAAGGAAAATCAGTTCCACACTTCCTACAAGACTAACACTAACACTAACCTAACCTAATCTGACACGAACAGATCAATCAAAGCAAATCTAACCTGACACTTACAGACTAACCAAAGCAAATCTAACGTGGCCCTAAAAGATTATCAATTCTTAATGTAATCCTTAGAGACCAACCTAATCGGACTTAATCTACCCTAACCCGACCCTAATATTCAACCCTATCCAACCTTAACTTATTGAAACCCTGATAAGCTAACCTAACAAACATGAAATGACAATCTAACAAAACCGTAACAGTGGTATAATCTAACCTAAACAATCTAACCCTATCATATTAACCAATTCTTAATCTAAACCTTCCTGAAAAAATGCCAACAGTAAAGAAAAATAAATATAACAGCAAAAAAATGTTCCCAGATCGACAACACTTGGTAAATTTGCTATTGGGAGTCACACAGGACGACCCTGAGGGAAAAAAAGAGAAAAAAGTTAAATAGAAAAGTCATTTAAGTTTTAGCGAGTTTACAAGACGTGGCCTCTTTCCCTTCTACCTGAGAAGCCTTGGCTCTTGAGATCCTATTTTCTTAAGATACTGGGCGAATTCTATAGTTCCCCCCATAGGTCTTTCGCGTTAATTGAAGGTGGGTGAGCAGGTGAGAGAGAGAGAGAGAGAGAGAGAGAGAGAGAGAGAGAGAGAGAGAGAGAGAAAGCAGTACAACGACAAACACAGTAAGGAAACACAATACTGCATAAAAAGGGTAAACAAATACAAGATAAAAACATATCTACATAAAACAGATACCAGTGAGAATAAAAACCGTGATCGGATGGAAATGCGTAAAAATTTGCTACCCATTTCAGTATAATATTAATCCCTATACTGCGCTAAGATCTCGTACTGAAGTCATGATTTTCTCAGCTTCGGACAGGTGTTTCGAGAGATGGGGAGGATCAGGTATAGCCTTCATTAACCCCTTTCACCGCTAAAGGTCCTTTTCCAGGTAGGGTAAAATCGTCTGCTATTAGCCTGATTAAAACGAAGACCGCCGTAATAGAGTTAACTTAATAACAATAATAATAATAATAATAATAATAATAATAATAAAACGTAAATGTCAGACCTCAAGGCAAAAGAGAAAGTGCGGCCGGGAGAGTACTCGGCCCCAAAACATTAAAAAAAAAAAATGTCACCGTACTGTACCGTGTAAACTATAAAAGAAAAGTGTAATGTTTCAAAATACGTAATGCTATGAGGGAAAGCCAGAATGGAGAGTGCGGCCACCAGAGTACTCGACCGTACGGGTGTCGGCCCTATAGCTTTTTTCACCTTGGCCGAGCGGGTGTGTGCGAGGGGGTCGAGTTGCCAGATGACACGCCTCTTAAATACCTTCCGTTACACCGCACTCCTCAAACAACTAAGAATACTGCAAAAATACAATAGTTTGTTGCCAGAATAGGGATGAAATGAATTATGGACATTAAAATTTCAAGCTAGGTTGGTGTAAATATCCGCGGGTCTGGTGCCGAGAGCGCTAAATAGGCATCTCAGGTGGAGGCCAAGGTGGGGGCGGGATGAACACTCCCAGCTCGGTGGAGTTTCGGCTCGTGCCACGGAATTCATCTATCGGCGACTTTATCGATCGTTCTAATATTTGTTCTTCTGTGATTTCCTTCGTTATGTCTTTGATTTGGACGTTATTATTATTAGGAACATTTAGCTACAGAAAGCTTTCGTTCCAATAGGCTTTAGGCTCGAGAGTAATGGTTGCTTATATTGTGCTCCTCTTCAGGCCCATATTGATCGTTTCGGCTGTTGCTGTTTGTCGTCCTCATATCTACCCGACGTTGGTGAAATTTCCTGTGATTGTGAGGAGGGAGTGAGGTGTTGCAGTGCCACAGATAAGCACCTGGTTATACGCCTCGTTAGCAACTTCCCGGCCTCCTAGTAGCAAAGGTGCCAACATGCGCGGTGGAGGCTCTTAATTCCAGCAATTAGGAGGGATTTCGTTGCCTTTATTACTCGTTATTAGTTGGTGTTTATGTAATAGATAGCTTAGTTGATGGTTATTCTAGGTTAAATAATTACTCTACCTCACAAAAATCGACCAAGAGCGTTAGGTAGCCGTAGGTACGAACTACGCATGACAGTGAAAGTGATAGACGATGGCGGTTCCCGATTTTGCAAACCAATTTAATATACCCCTAAACATGAACATATTTTCAGCTCTGTTTAATTTATTCCCACGATGAAACTCCTGGAGCCAAAATAAGAGGCGAATTAGTAAATAATTTTGAAGGATAGTGGATGGTTTTCTGGCGAGATGTGGCAAGGAGCCGGTGACGTCAGAGGGAGCCACACACGCGCCTTGGCTAATACTCCCCATCCGCGGCCCTCGCACGCACAGTTTCCTCCTCTAATTTTCAGTTCTAAGACCATGTCGTGGGCCAGGTTTATTTTACTTGTGTTTGTTGGATTTACCCTTCATGGTGAGTACCTGCTCGGCCGTTTCTTTTAGCTGGTGGAGGTAGGCAGGAAGTGAGGGGGATTAGAACCCGGTAACATACATTGAAGTCTCCTGCCCGGTTCTGTGTGTGTGTGAGAGAGAGAGTGTGTGTGAGAAAGTGAGACAGAGTGTGAGTTTCGTGTGTATACTTTCCCATACACACACACACACCTGTCTGTTTGGCTGTCAGTCTCTCATGGGGGCATGGCAGAGCTGTACGCAGTGTAACTAAAAAAATAAATAAATAAATCTTCGTATCAGCAAGAATTACGAGCAAATCTAATCTCGTATTAACTCTTCAGTGACTCACCTTATCATGGGGAAATCCTCTTAATCCCGTTCGTGCTTCTACAAGACGATTTTATCCATCCTAAGAGTGGCTTTGAATTAGGGTTAGACGGCCTTATGAAAAACCCCTTCAATACGAGAGACGTCTTTCCTAAGCTGAGTAAAATCGTCTGGAGGCAGTAAAAAGAAGGACGTCAGTGAGATTCAGAGGGTTAAGAGCTGGCAGACGACTAACCACGATAAGGTGCTTTTAGATTTATTCTCGCTCCCTTCAGACGATTTTACTCAGCTATGGAGAGGCTTTCTGAACTGAAGGGGTTTAGATACAACTTTCATTTTAACTCCTTCACCACGAGACCTTTCCTCACCTGAATAAAAGCGTCTGGAGGTAATAGGGGTTAAATTGTACGTCGTCGGTCTGAAAGGGTTGTGTAGTTCTGATCTCGTTTTTAATCTCACCTGAGAGACACCTTGATTAACCCCTTCATTACGATTTACTTTATTTTCTTCCTAACACCAGACGATTTTTTTTAGAAACACTTTGAACGAGGGGGTTAAAAGTTAGGCGTGTCCGGAAAGAGAGAGAGAGAGAGAGAGAGAGAGAGAGAGAGAGAGAGAAAGTTAATCCCCGTGTAAAAAATCCCTATAATGAAGTATAATCATTTGAAGCTCTGTTAGTGTTAATCCCCATGTAAAAAAATCCTTAAAACGAAGCACTGTTTGAGGCTTCGTTACTGTGATTCCCCGTGTAAAAAATCCTAAAAATGAAGCACTGTTTGAGGCTTCGTTAGTGTGAATCCCCGTGTAAAAAAGTATGATCTCAGCTTTATTTTTATTTTTATTTTTTTTTAGTGAATGGGTAAATGAAGGATACAACTTATGAATATCCCAGTCCAAAAAAAAAGGGGGGGGTCTCCTAAACTAGATATAGGCACATAGAAAATTGGATATATTGAATTGGATATAAAAATGGATATATTAAATTGGGTATAAAATCGTCTGGAGATGGCAAAAATGTGCAAAATACGTCATCGGACTGAAGAGTATAAAGGGGAGGGGGGTTGCCAGCTTTTTCTTTCTTGGGGGGAGGGGATGCCTGGAAACCCACCTTCTATCTCTCCCCAGTTGAGTAAAATCGTCTGGTAACTGAAAGAACTGAAAATATATCCCGTTGTATATACATTACTCATCAGTCACTACCACTACTACGACTGACGACCACATCTACCCACAGCCACACAACTACCACCACTCAGTACCCTTCCCACCACTACAACCACAACCACCATATCTCACCACACCACACTACCACCGTCATAACACACCACCCCACCACCACGTCACAGCCACATCAAACCAACACACCACACCACAACACACCACTCCACACCACCATCATACCACAACTACATCATACCAATACCCTCCAAGACAACCACACCACACCACACCACACCACGCCACATCCTCAGCCGGCCATCAAGTATTCTTCGTCGCCCCCAAAGGGATTTTCGACCCTCGGGCCCAGTGGAATCAATGCCCAAGTAAAGATGCAGCGCCACTAGCAGAGAGAGAGAGAGAGAGAGAGAGAGAGAGAGAGAATAGAAGGATGACAAACTGAGTAGTAGGAGAGGGAGGGAACCGTAAGACAGACAGATAGATGATGGAATTGAGAGAGAGAGAGAGAGAGAGAGAGAGAGAGAGAGAGAGAGAGAACCATACTTAGATACACTGACCCTCCAAACCTCACAGTCCAAAAAAATCGACTCTGCTGTAAAATTTCAGATGAGTTGCATGTTGGAGGTCTAGGTTCCACAGAAATATGATGATGATGATGATGATGATAGTCGTTGCTGGAGTGAAAGATCATAATGATGATGATGGTGATGATGACGGTGGTGGTAGTGATATAGAATTGAATTTTTTATATAATGAAAGATGGATAATGAAGATGATGATGATAGAGAATACTGTCGAATAGAAAGATGCTTATGATGCTAATGATGATGGTGGTGATTATGAACAATGACGACTGGAAGAAGTAATGTTAATGCTTGTGATGATAATGGTGATGATGAAGACAGAGAAATATACCAAACGAAGGCCATGTGTGATGCAACAAGGCACTACACTCCATTAGAGACACCATAACAATAGAAAGCCATTATGCAACCTGAATTTCTGAAGAGGAGACCGTCATTAACCTCTAATTGGCGGGTGATAAATATAACCCACTCAGGTGATATGTTATTTGGCTGGGAGGGGATGGTGAAGGTTTGTTTTCACGTGTATGTCGTGACTGTGTGTTTTTTCTATGTGTGTGTGTGTGTGTGTGTGTGTGTGTAGATTTGTAGCTTTGTCTGTTCTGTGTGTTTGCCCTTTTACGTCGGTTTGTCTGCCTATAATTCTGTATCTTTATGTCGGTCTGTCTGCCTGCTTGTATCTGTGCCTCTCCTTGGCTGTCTATTAGCTCTCTGTCTCTTTATCTGACTGCCTGTATGTCTGTCTACCTGTCTATTTCCCCGCCTGTCTGTGTGTGTGACTATGCCTATTTTGTCAAGGTACCAGATTATGAATAAAATAATAACAAAAATAATACTGAATCAGGTCAAATTCTAGGGATGTCATTATCTACATAAGCCTGAAGTAAATATCTCCCTCTGTTAAGGCATTTGTTTATATATCACCACGTCCTTTACTACCACAGCTACCACATCTGCCACACACACAGCTACCTCCACCACCACTACCACAACTACAGCATCATCACCACCACCACCACACTGACCTCCACCACCACTACCACAACTACCACACCACAACACACCACACCACACCACCATCATCACCTTCACCACCACATTGATTCCCACCACCACTATCACAATTACAGCATCACCAATACCACCACCTCATTGACTTCCACCACCATTACCATAGCACCACCACCACCACCACCACAACCCTTACAGCATCCAAAACCACCATCACCACCACCACCAAAACTACCACATCCGTCACTAGCACAACTACACCACCACTACCACAATTACAGCAACCATCACCACTATAATTCCCACATCCATCACCACCATCACCACAACTGCCACATCAACCATCACCACCACCACCACCACAAGAATTATTTCACTTTAACTTGGCCTAGAATTTCGTCCCTTTGGAGCTTATTTCACATAATCAAAATGGTAAAATAAAATCAGTATAATAGTTGCACATCCTTTCCACAGCACTTCTTCGAGAGTAGCTTCATATTCTAGTGTAAATACTCCCTTACAACTTAGCATTCGAGATGGAGAGATAGCAGTTTTAGACCAAGTAAGAGTAAAAGGAGTATGCAGTATTACTAAAACAGCATCGTCACAATCACCACCACAACCACATTCACCACCACCACCACCACTATCACCACCACCACCACTATCACCACTACCACTCTCCACCACCGACACTCAAAACCACAATGCGATTTTCAGTACGGGTACCAGACCTTTTTTTTTTTTTTCTAATTGATGATGAAGAACTGAAATATACCATGTGTGTGTGTGTGTGTGTGTGTGTGTGTGTGTGTGTGTGTGTGTGTGTGTGTGTGTGTGTGCGGAAAACCACACCCATACACATAGCTTACTCATCAGATGATTTCCTGTGTAGACAAAACGACAAGGCACACACACACACACACACACACACACACACACACACACACACACACACACACACACACACACACACACACACACACACACACACACACACACACACACACACACACACACACACACACACACACACACACACACACACACACACACACACACACACACACACACACACACACACACACACATCCTCCCAAACACCACACCCACCTGCACACACTCCTCCCACCCCCACACGTACCCACTCCTCCCCCCCTTCCCCCACCCAAACACACACACCCCTCCCACACCCCCCATCACCTCACCCCCATCCCCAACCCCATTGATCCCAAACTCAGAACCCTCCCCATTAACCACTTCATTATATGGTAATAAATTTTCATTTTTTGAGAGTAGTTTTTATTTCTTTCCTTTTCTCTCTCTCTCTCTCTCTCTCTCTCTCTCTCTCTCTCTCTCTCTCTCTCTCTCTCTCTCTCTCTCTCTCTCTCTCTCTCTCTCTCAATTGTTCCTGGCCACTTTTAAAGCGATGCCACCTAATCCAATTTCGAGTCTCGATGATATCAGGACTCTAGTTTAGGCAAGTTTGTGGAGAGAGAGAGAGAGAGAGAGAGAGAGAGAGAGAGAGAGAGAGAGAGAGAGAGAGAGAGAGAGAGAGAGTCACACGTCAAGGCAGTGATCGGAGGGGGGGGGAGGGAGAGGGGTGCTCATTAGGAATAGAGGAAGGAAGAGGAGGAAGAGTAGGAGGAGGAGGAGGAAGAGGGAAAAGGGAGGGGAGTAGAAGATGAAGATGCAAAGGAGAGGAGAGAAGGGTAAGAGAAAGAAGAAGAGGGAGAGGAGAGGAGAATGAGGTGAAGTAAGAGGAAAAGGAGAAGGTTGTGAAAATGATTAAATAAAACTTTTAGAAAAATATAAGAGGAGAAAGAGGAAGAAGAGGAGGAGGAAGAAGAGAGAGGAGGAGGAAGATGAGAGGAGAGGAAAGAAATGACTTGAGTAGAGAGAGGAGTGAAAGAGAAAAGTTGTCAGGGAATTAAAGGTATGAGAATTTATCCTGATATTTTTCACTTAACAAGTATCCTGGTAATTGAGAGAGAGAGAGAGAGAGAGAGAAAGAGAGAGAGATTGTCACCTCTTTGTCATCTGCGAAGTGATGTAATCCACCCCTCACACACACACACACACACACACACACACACACACACACACACACACACACACACACACACACACACACACACACACACACACACACACACACACACACACACACACACACACACACACACACAAGGAAGGGTGGGGGGCAAATCTATATGGTAATAGTGTAGTTGTGATGCCACCTCAACTACCTCCATCTACATAAATACCTCTCTCTCTCTCTCTCTCTGTCTCTCTCTCTCTCTCTCTCTCTCTCTGTCTCTCTCTCTCTCTCTCTCTCTCCACGACCGTCATCTTATTCTATACTCCACTCACTTTAACTTGGCCCAGATTTTCTTTCCTTTTGTAGCTTATTTCACGTTGTTCGTGTCACGATACGACAATGTTACGGCTCTACACCCTTTCCACAGCACTTCTTCGTGACTAGCATCATATTCTAGTGCTAAACTATTAATTCTAAGCATTCAAGGTGGAGAGATGGCAATTTTAGGCCAAGTTTGAGTAAAAGGAGTATACCATTCCTGCTTCATGTATAGGTTAATGAAGAAGTGGTAGTTGGGAGCCTAGCCTTACTTACCTGACTACTACACCCACACCTGCCTCACCCTACTGTCTCACCCTACCTACCGTACGACATCACCATAATCACATCTACCCTACTCTACCTGCCTCACATCACCTTCACCACCACCACCACCACCACCATCTCACCTGGTTCATCCTCATCCTCCCTGCCTAACCCTACCACCAATCCTGCCTCACTCTACCTGCCTCATCCTCTCCCCACGTCCTCATTCTTATCGTACCTGCCTCATCCTTATTCCACCTGCCTCACCCTCACCCCACCTGCCTCACCTTAACCCCACCTGCCTCACCTTAACCCCACCTGCCTCACCTTCACCCCACCTGCCTCACCTTCACCCTACTTGCCTAACCTTCACCCCACTTCCCTCACCCTCACCCTCACCCCACCAAACTCATCTTTACCCCATCTCCCTCACTCCACCTGCTTCACCCTCACCTCACCCGCCTCACCCTCACCCCACCTGCTTCACTCTAACCCCACTGCCTCATCCTCACCCCGCCTGCCGCACCCTCACCCCACCTGCCTCACCCCACTCACCTCACCCTCGCCCCTAAATGTCATTACCCGCCGGGACTCGACCAATTAAATGGAGCAGAATGTAATTTTCAGCTCGGTGTGCCTTCATGCCTCGCCCCCCCACCCACCACCACCCGGTTGACTGGCTGACTGAATGGGTGGTTGTCTGAGTGTATGAATGAGTGACTGTATGAGTAGTTGATTGAATGAGTGGATGTCTGAGTGGTTGGTTGATTGAGTGGTTATCTGAGTGCCTAAATGGGTGACTGTCTGATTGGTTGATTGAATGAGTTATCTGACTGGTGGATTGAATGAGTGGTTGTCTGACTGTCTGAATGAGCGACTGACTGGTTGATTGAATGAGTGGTTGTCTGACTGTCTGAATGAACGACTGGCTGACTGGATGAGCGGTTCCCTGAATGTCTAAATAATTCACTGTCTGACCAAGAGACTAACTGACTGAGTGACTGTGACTGGGCCGGACTGAGTGACTGATAGAGTAGATTAGTTTCTGGTTGAGGTACTGTCTGACTGAGTGACTGTGAGTGACTGTCTGATTGAGCAGCTGACTGATTACATTAATAACGGACAGGGAAGGGAGGAAGGTGAAAAGAAAAAAACATTCAGAGAAGTAGTAGTAGTAGTAGTAGTAGTAGTAGTAGTCGTAGTAGTAGTAGTCGTAGTAGTAGAAGTTGTAGTAGTAGTAGTGGACGAAATGATAAGATAAAAGAAGGAAGGATGGAAGGACATGGAGAAACGAAACGAAGGGAGAAATGAAAAAATAATGGATAAATAGAAAGAGCATAATTGAAAGAGTTGAGAAAAGAAGGAAGAGTAGGAACGAAACGTAAGGGGATGAGAGGGAAAAAGAATATGAATGGGAAAAAAGGAGAATACAAAATGCTGAGAGAGAGAGAGAGAGAGAGAGAGAGAGAGAGACAGACAGACAGACAGACAGAGACAGAGACGTGGCTATAAAAAAAAAAGGAATTTGGCAGTAATGCAAGGTACAGAAAAAAAATGATTGACAAAAGAAGCAAGGAAGAAGGAAGAAATGCAGGAAGGAATGGAGGAAGGAAAGACGGAAGGAAGGAAAATACTGGAGGAGACGTGAAAGGCAGGAAGCGGAAGAGGAAGCGTAGGTGAAAGTTAAGAGGGTGAAAAAGTGAGGTTGAAGCTTGCCCTATGATTAGAATGAGAGAGAGAGAGAGAGAGAGATGGGTGGGATAATGGGGGGGCTGGTTAGTAAGGAGAGGGTGGAAGAATTAGATAAAGAAGGGGAGAAAGGGGAGGGGTAGGGAGAGGTAGGTAGGGAGAGAGGGAGGAAAGGAGAAAGGGAGAGGGAATCTGATGGTTGTAGGGGGTGGGGGAATGAGGAGAGGGGAGAACATGAGGTAGGGGGGATATGTAAGAATGGAAGAGAGGGGAGGAGGGGACAGGAGTGAGACGGTAGGGCAGGTAGGATGGGGAAGGGGAGGGAGGGGAAGAGTAGAGAGGGAGGGGAGGATGGGGGACGTAAGAGTGGGAGAAAGGGGGGATTTTACGAGAGTGGGGGCTAGAGGGGAGAAGGGAGTGTGGGGGTTAGGATAAAGGGAGTGGAGAGGGGACAGACAGATGTAAGAGGGTGGAAGCTGCGGTGTAGATGGCAAATCCATACCGTCATTCCAGTGGGAGTATGAATGATATGAAAATCGATATGAATAAAGGGCAAGTAAAGAGGTGGGGTGGGAAACAGGAGGGAAGAAGAGAGGGAGGAGAGGGTGAGGGTGGGAAAGGGAGGGAAAGGAAGTGAGGATGGAAGTTTGGGAAGAAGGAAATGGGAGAGAACGAGAGGGAAGGGATGGGAAGGAGAAAACTGGAGAGATGAAAATGGGTGAAGGGAAAGGGATGGAGGAGAAGATGGGGAAAGAGGGAAGGGGAAGGTGGGGTGAAGAAGGGGAGGGGGCAGAATGGGGAGAGAGTGAGTGTGAGAGATTGGACAGGAGGACAGAGAAAAAAAGGAAAACAGTAAGGAGAG
>NC_136981.1:4359913-4382413 GCF_032717465.1 Coenobita brevimanus
GGAGTTGAATGGGGGCGGAGGGAGTGATTGGGGGATTATTTGGGGAGTATAAGCAGGAAGGGGGAGGGATTCGGTGGGAAGGGAGGAGACAGGGTAAGCACGTCCCCCTCCCGACTATTCTCCCCCCTCCGGACTATTCTCCACCCTCCCCTCCCCACCCCTCTCATCTTCCTCTCCCCGTTCATCTTGTTTCCTCCCCCTACTCATTTTTTGTTACATACTTCCCATTTCTTCCTTCCGCCTGTTCTTCCTCTTCCTCCTCCTCCTTTCTCCATAAACTTCTTGGCCTTCCTCCTCCTTCTCTTCCTGGTTTTTTCTCTGTCTCCCCTTCCCTCTCTCCTTCTCCCTTCCCTCTCCTAAATCTCTCCTTCTCCCTTCCCTCTCCTAAATCTCTCCTTCTCCCTTCCTTCTCTTTCATCCCTTCTCCCTCACCTCTCCTTCACCCTGCTTCTCCCTTCCCTCTCCTTCACCCTTCCTTCACCCTTCCTTCTCCTTCACCCCTCCTTCTCCCTTCCCTCTCCTTCACCCCTCCTTCTCCCTTCCCTCTCCTTCATCCCTTCTCCCTTCCCTCTCTTTCACCCCTCCTTCTCCCTTTCCTCTCCTTCACCCCTCCTTCTCCCTTCCCTCTCCTTCATCCCTCTTTCTCCCTTCCCTCTCCTTCCTCTCTCAGCTCCTTCCCTCTCCACCAAATATGGATCGAAAATATAATAAGCAGTTTTGAATACATTTGTCCCATGTTTTCTTTCCTTCTGATGTGATTCGGAGCTTCATTATTCGTCTCGACTCTTCTTCCTCTCATGGTTTGATTCGAGGCTTTGGGATTCGTTTCGTCATCATCATCATCACCATCATTATCGTCATCATCATCATCGTCTTTATTGTCATCGTCACAGAAATGTCAGTCGTCAGCAAAGAGAGAGAGAGAGAGAGAGAGAGAGAGAGAGAGAGAGAGAGAGAGAGAGAATCGGTTGTGGGGAGGAGAAGGATAAGGGGAAAAAACAAAAAAGGAAAAAAAGAGCATGTGAGGCATAGGCTGTGAGAGTAATAATGATAATGATACGATAGAAGAAGAAGAAGAAGGAGGAGGAGAAGGAGGAGGAGGAGGAGGAGGAGGAGAAGAAAAAGAAGAAGAAGAAGAAAAAGAGGAAGAAGAAGAAGAACAACAACAACAAGATGAACAAGAAGAACAAGATGAAGAAGAAGAAGAAATAATAATCAAGAAAAAATAAAAAAAAATCGAGGAAGAGAGAGAGGAGGAAGAGGAGGAAGAGGAGGAGGAGGAGGAGGAAGCTCAAACAAAGGAAGACAAATAAGGAAGAACGAAAAAGAGGGAAGAGGGGAAAAAAGAAAATAAGGAAAAAGAAGGAAGAAGAGGAAAAGAAGAAAAAGGAAAAGAGAAAGCATCAGGAGGGGAGGGGAGGGGAAGCTGGGTTGTCAGCAGACTGGTCAGGATCAATGAAGACAAATGGGATTATGATCGCTGTTATGAATCCCGTAGAGAGAGAGAGAGAGAGAGAGAGAGATAGTCAGACTGATATATAGACTGAAGTAGCTGGATGTAGAGGGATAGAGAGGGGGAATATAATAATACAGAGATAGGTGTGTGTGTGTGTGTGTGTGTGTGTGTGTGTGTGTGTGTGTGTGTGTGTGTGTGTGTGTGTGTGTGTGTGTGTGTGTGTGTCTGTGTGTGTGTGTGTGTGTGTGTGTGTGTGTGTGTGTGAGAGAGAGAGAGAGAGAGAGAGAGAGAGAGAGAGAGAGATGTTGGATTAGGAGATATGGGAGGACCACAGAGAAATTATTGAGTAATGAGAGTGAGACACGGGGGAGGAATTTAGTGGTATGAGAGAGAGAGAGAGAGAGAGAGAGAGAGAGAATGCTGACTGCTAAAGAAAAACACACACATACACACACACACACACACACACACACACACACACACACAAATGAGAGCGGAGGCGAGAAAAAAATAGGTTGGACAAAATCAAATCCATATTAAAATGATTCACTCCTTCAGCCTGAGAACTTTATTTTTTCCTCCTTCCTACTGACGCCTTACTTAGCTTACAAGAGCCCCCTAGTAGTGCAGAAGAAAATGAAGCCTCTATCTAACCCACCCATTTCTAAGTATCTCTCCTTTGTTTGCAATAAGTGTTTGGTGGAGAGAACAAAGGATAAAACTTAAGTGCCAATAGTAAAAACCTTAATGAATTATAAAGTGTACACGAGTGAGAAATAAGTGTTACAGAAACCGAAAAATTAAAGGCAGTGGAAACATGGGGTGGGAAGACGACAACGATGATGATGATGATGATGATGATGATGTTGATGATGATAATGATGTTGATGATAACTATTATGATGATGCGAATGATTGAAAAATAAGAATTAAACATCAGTCGAAAAACAGTAATGGTGTTGATGATGATGATGATGATGATGATGATACACGAAAAATGAATTCAGCGACATTGGAGACAGGGATAATGAATGATGATGATGATGATGATGATGCAGTAGTTGTAAGAGATTTGAAAAAAAAATGAAGAATTAACGACAGAATAAGGTGGGTTGTATTGCTGGTAGAAGCTGACGATTTTATTCAGCTCAGAGAGAGAGAGAGAGAGAGAGAGAGAGAGAGAGAGAGAGGCTGAACGGAAATGAAGATCGTGAGCATCCCATTTCTCTCCTATTTAAGTGAAAGTGGTGGTGGGAACTTCTCACTATGGGATTGAGTCTTCACCTTATTTATATTCATAGTCTGGCCTCACCAAGCCATAGATCACCCTACTCTACGCACCCTCACCCCCCTACACACTCTCACCGTCACCCCTTTATCCCCCCATCCTAGTACCCTCACCCCCGTCCCTCCCTCGCCGTCTCTCCCCCATCCTCACCTTCCCCCCTTTCTACTAACCCCATCTTATCACCCTAGTACCTTCACCTCCACCCCTACACTTGCTCCCTCACCCACACACCCCGTACTCGCGCTACTCAGTCACCCTGTCCCCCACTCGCCCCCACCATAATCTCTCACCTCACCCTAACCCTGCACTCTCACCCCAACACATGCTCACTCGCTCCACCCTACCTTCTCACCCCACTTTACCACCACTCACCCCCACCGTAACCCCCCTCTTCACCCCCCTACCCAAGCACCCTCACCCCGCCTCACTTTAGTTTTCAAAAATCTCCACATGAGTGACGTCTTCTAGTACAGATTTAAAATTAGCCATCTCGTCACTTTATATTAATTTCACTTTCTCTCTCTCTCTCTCTCTCTCTCTCTCTCTCTCTCTCTCTCTCTCTCTCATTTTCATGCTCTTAACCCCATCAAACCGAGGACGTCCTTAATACATGATATGAGACACTGTTTAAAGATAATGAAGAAAATAAAGGAGGAACATACAGCAGGTCTCCATACTTTTTTTTAATGTATCAAAATTATGTTATGCTGTCTTTACTCCTTACCTCGATTTTTCTGTGACCTGATCCAGTCCACCCCCCCCCCACTCAAAAACAAAAACAAAAAAAGAAAAAAAGAAAAACGGATGCGCCCCTATATATTAAATTATTTATGCACTGTGTAATATGATTGAGTGGATAGATGGCAGCCTCAACCCTCTCGTACCGACCCTGACCTAAGATATCCCATCCCAACCCATCTCAACCCGTTCCATCCCAACCAAACACATCCCTTCCCATCCCAACCCATCCCATCCCATCATAACCCAACCCAATCCAACCAAATCAAATCCATTCTAACACATCCCTTCTCTCCCAACCCTACCCAACTCAACGCAACCCAACCCAACCCATCCCATCCCATCCCATCCCATCCCATCCCATCCTATCCAATCCTAACCCAGCCCAACCCAACCAAATCAAATCCATCCTAACACATCCCTTCCCATCCCAAACCAACCCAACCCAACTCAACCCAACCCAACGTATCCCTTCCCAACCCAACTCAACCTAACTCAGTCCATCCCCTCAAAAAATAATCTGGATACTCCCGTGGATATATAATTATTTGCTCAATGTGTGCTAAGAAGGGGGTGTAGCAACAGGCCTAATTCCAGCCCTGGGGGATAATCCAGAGGGGAGGTGTCGAAGCGGCGGGGAAAAAGATGGAATTATTATGTGCCGCGGAGGAGGAGAAGGAGGAAGAGGTAGAGGAAAAAGAAGAGGAAGAAGAGGAGGAGGAAGAGGGAGAAGATGAGGAGGAGAAGGAAGGAAAAGGAGATGAGAGCCGCCAAGGAAGGGAAAGGAGGGAATTATTACTATGTGGTGTGGAGAAAAATGTGTCCAGCAAAAAAGAAATGAGGAGGAGTATGTGGAGAAAGGAAAGAGTAATGTGTTGAGGAAGAGGAAATTACGTGTGTTGGAAGAAGGGAGAAGGGGAAGAAGAGGAAGAGGAGCAGGAGGAAGAGAAGATAGAAGAGGAGGAGGAGAGGGAGGAAGAGGAAAATGAAGAGAAGGAGGAGGAGGAAGTGGTGGAAGAAAATATCCCCTCAAAATCAGGACTTCCTCCCCCACTCCCTCCTCAGGTGGATCCCAGGCGCCATAGTCACAAAATTTCTTAAGCTTGAGTTGCGTGTAAGATCATTCACGTATACTCTTCTTCTTATTTCATACAGCAACCAGACAATGTATAACTAAACTAGAGTGAATAAGTAAGTGAAAAATACAACAAAACAACGTGATTCATGATTATATTCACTTGCTGTGGAGGTTAATTTGCCGTAAAAAAAAAATGCTTAAGATCCTTCGTGCATATTTCCTTTGGCCTCTCCTCTCTCCTGTTTATCGTGAGCTATGGGCTAGAGAGGAGGAGGAAAGGAGGGGAAGAAGGATGATGAGAGTGGCTTGGTCGGTATGGCACTGGCCTCACGTTCGGGGGATGCTCCGTAGTGGGTTCGAGTCCCACTATCGGTCACTGAATTTGTGGGGTGGATGCTCACAAACTAGCTAGGGGGAAAAAAAATTACCACTGAGTTTTATCATTATTTTCTATTCCTCCATTTGAGCCTGATATCTGCCCTACCCAAAATGCACAACGCCATCTCTTCTTTTTCACTGTCTGGGCATTATATCTGTTCTAAGTTCATTGAAACCTACACACTACCACTGCCTGCTACCACTGTGTTCTACTTCTCAGTCTGTTCTTTCTGTTCTCTCCTCATCCAAACTTTCCTATGACTTCGTTTCAGGGATTATTGACCTATTACCACAACCATACCTAGCTTAATGGATAACACACACACACACACACACACACACACACACACACACACACACACACACACACACACACACACACACACACTTGTATCTCTTCCCTTTTCTTCGCTCTTCCCCCTCCCCTTCCCCTCTCTCAATCCAGCATGTCACACACACACACACACACACACACACACACACACACACACACACACACACACACACACACACACACACACACACACACACACACACACACACACACACACACACACACACACACACACACAAACACACACACACACTTGTATCTCTTCCCTTTTCTTCGCTCTTCCCCCTCCCCTTCCCCTCTCTCAATCCAGCATGTCTTCCCGTTCTCTCCCCTCCTTTCGCTCCCCCTCCTCTCTCTACCCTCTCACTTTCTTTCTCCTCACCTCTCCCTTCCCATTCTCTCCCCTCACTACTCCCTTCCACTTCTCCCCCTTCTCCCTTCCCCTCATCCCTGTGAAACTAACGAGGTAATAGTCTGTCTTACCTGACCACTCACCTCTTGTTAAGTGTTGTCCCCCTGCAGGCCAGGTGAGGGGAGCAACAGGTGAGAGAGAGAGAGAGAGAGAGAGAGAGAGAGAGAGAGAGAGAGAGGGAGGGAGAGAAAGTGAGAGAGAGTTAAAGGGAAGGCTGTTGGAGGGTGAGAGAGTAAGGTCATCGACTTTATTGGGGAGGGTCATTGGGATGCAAGGGTCGGCCGAGGGGATTTTCTCTCTCTCTCTCTCTCTCTCTCTCTCTCTCTCTCTCTCTCTCTCTCTCTCTCTCACCTGTTTGAAAGAAAGAAAAAATGAGATAGGTGTGTGTGTGTGTGTGTGTGTCAGGATATAGCTAGAACGTCTTTTGTGGCCAAACATTGATAAGAATTCCTATAAATGTTAAAATAAATTCAGGGGAAGCAGCTGTCGAGATGGTTTTTCTTTCTCAATTCTTGCTACCTCCGGACGATTTTTCTCAGCTTTGGGAGGCTTTTCATTCTGAGGGGACCGAAAGCTTACTCTATTAACCCCTTCGCTACCAAGGACCTCTCTTTAAGCTGAACAAATTTCTCTGGAGACAGGAAGGAAAAAAAAATCTCTCCGTCCTGTTTTGGCTTCTAGTTCGTTCTTATTATCTCCAGACGATTTTATTCAGCTGAGGGTAAACAAATTGTGGTGAAGACGTTAGTGAAGGTTATATCACCGCCCTCCATTTGGAAAAAACAGTTACAAATATAATGCAGTTGTTTGATGGAAGAGAGAATATTATATTAAATTTGTCCTCAAGCTGAAAGCATTACATAAAATTTTTAGAAGATTTTTTTCATTTTTTTTCTTTAATTTTGACTCTGACTTAAATTGCTTGGTAGTTGTGTCAGTGAATATAACAACGAAAATCAAGATGTACCAAACGGAATATAAGCTCAATAATACTTGTGATTATAGTAGACTAACTAACCCTGGTACTGTTTGTGATCATAAAAACATATTTCAAACATTAGATTGGTTTTGGAGTTTTTGGCAACTGCATGGATGAAGGTAAGAGCTTAACGAGCAGTGTTATGTACAGTTTCTATCAAGATGTTTAAAAATGGCAATAGAAGTTCTTTTACTCCCTCTAGTTTGGTTCTGAAATGTTGGGTAGCTTTCAAAGTTTAAATAAGAGTATCAATATGCAATCACATACACAATTTAAGTTTAAAAAAAGAAGAGTATATATATGATACTACATCATTTTACTCTAACTTGGCCTAAAATTGCCATCTCCCCGTCTTCAACACTGAGTTATAACAGTAGATCAACACTAGAATATGATCCAGTCACGAAGAGGTGCTATAGAATAGATCATCATCATCATCATCATCATCACTACCACAAACAAGACCTCAGGATGTCCCATTAAGATAACCTAATCTCGCCACACGTCACATATTAACTTGGACACTTGTTTTTAACCTTTACAGGAAGGAAAACTCTTACTAAAAAAAAAAAAAAAAAAAAAAAAGAGTAGAGAGAATATGGTGCCTGGGAATGCCCGGTGTCTTTAAGTGTGTGTGTGTGTGTGTGTGTGTGTGTGTGTGAGAGAGAGAGAGAGAGAGAGAGAGAGAGAGAACTTAAACAGAATCTGGTTTTTATTCAGCCTTCGACTAACAATGCGTGGATCACCTGGCCAACTGGGGCAAGACTGTGAAGTGAAGGGTGGTATTGAGAAAGAAGAGTGATACTGGGAACGTGTGTGTGTGTGTGTGTGTGTGTGTGTGTGTGTGTGTGTGTGTGTGTGTGTAACTGAGAAACAATAATGATTCTTGGAAACGTGTATGTGTGTGTGTGTGTGTGTGTGTGTGTGTGTGTGTGTGTGTGTGTGTGTGTAACTGAGAAACAATAATGATACTTGGAAACCTCTGTGTGTGTGTGTGTGTGTGTGTGTGTGTGTGTGTGTGTGTGTGTGTGTGTGTGTGTGTGTGTGTGTGTGTGTGTGTGTGTGTGTGTGTGTGTGTGTGTGTGTGTGTGTGTGTGTGTGTGTGTAGGAAAGTGGAGAGGCACTGGGCCAGGTGACGACTTGAAAAAAAAACAATTAAAGTGATTGGAAGAAAATTGGAGAGATAGTGTCATTAAGAAACAGAACAATATGTGGAGAGAGAGAGAGAGAGAGAGAGAGAGAGAGAGAGAGAGAGAGAGAGAGAGAGAGAGCAATAATAAGTGAATGGAGAAAAACTGATAACGAAATCATTAAATAAGAGAGAGAGAAACAATGTGTATGTGTGTGTGTGTGTGTGTGTGTGTGTGTGTGTGTGTGTGTGTGTGTGTGTTTGGAGAAGTGTAGCAATATTGAAACTGAACGAGACTGACGGTAAAGTTTTTTATGGTTGAACATGCTTGTCGTTCAAAGAGCAATCATTTTTTTTTTCCTGTAATGTCCTCTTGTGCCTCCTAAAATACAGACAATTGCACTTTCATTTCATCATCATTACCATTTTTATCATCATCACCATCATCATCATCATCATCATCACTATCATCGTTATTCATAATCACTGTCATAATCGACTTCAGTATCATCACCAGCAATGTTTGTTTGCAATAAGAGAGATTAGGGTGATGACTGGATGATGATAGTGATGATGGTAACGGTGTTCTTGATAACGATAATGCTGGGGAAGAAGACAGCGATAATGGTGATGATGATGATGATGATGATGATGGTGATGATGATGGTCTGGACGTACTGTTTGTAGGATTTTAGAACTTCATTTGACTCTCCAGATTAGTTTTTTTTTTTCTCTCTCTCTCTTTCTCACCCATTAAATCCCTCCTTCCCACTTTCTATTCTCTCATTGTCTTTTTCAAAGCCTAACGCCAAGAGAGAGAGAGAGAAAAAAAACATTGTCGATGGAAAACTTGGAAGACAATGGGTAAAGAATCAAGGCAGAGAGAGAGAGAGAGAGAGAGAGAGAGTGGGCCTACGACAGCATTCCTTTGCAAAGAATTCTCATAAATGTTGTTGTCGCCATTCAGGGTCACCGGAAGGGAAGGTGGTGAGAGAGAGAGAGAGAGAGAGAAGACTGAAGGGATGTTGGAGGAAAGGGAAATAATGAAAACGAAGAAAGAAAAAAAATAGAATATTAACCCTTTCGCTCGTGATAAGTTTTAAATACGGTGAAGAAACTTACAAGGTACTGAAAGAGAGAGAGAGAGAGAGAGAGAGAGAGAGAGAGAGAGAGAGAGAGAGAGGAGGAGGAGGAGGAGGAGGAGGTAAGGGTTAAACCTTGAACCTTGAACCATGAGAGGAATAGGAAATTGCCTACTTAAATTTAGCGCGCACACACACACACACACACACACACACACACACACACACACACACACACACACACACACACACACACACACACACACACACACACACACACATTCTCTCTCTTACTCTCTTTCTCTGTCTCTGTCTGTCTGCCTGTCTCTCTGTCTCTCTCTGTCTGTCTGCCTGTCTCTCTGTCTCTGTCTGTCTGTCTGTCTGTCTGTCTGTCTCTCTCTCTCTCTCTCTCTCTCTCTCTCTCTCTCTCTCGTGATGAGGCGATATATAGGCGATCAGTGGGGAGAGTAAGACCACCTACGCATGTTGATTACGATGCCCTTCTATCTATCTATCTGTCTGTCTATCTATTAACATAAATTTATGATGAAGAAAAATATATAAAGAATTTCCATAGTCTCCCCTGAATGCTTTTTTCTTTTTTTTCAATCTATAAATTCGTATGTTTTTCTCCTATCTGATTTTTTTTTCCTTTTCCTTTCCTTTCCCTTAAACATTCTTTTATTTACTTCCCTTCCCTTCACTTCCCGTTTCCCGTAGGCTTCATCCATATTCTATCCTTCCCCTTTCTTCTCTCTCCTTCCCTTCCTCTCCCTTCTCTTCTCTTCTTTTCTCTCCTCTTCCCTCTCATTCGCATCTCTTTTCCTTTTTTTTTTTTCATTTTCTCCTTTGTCTTTCGTTCATTTCTCTTTTATTGCCTTCCTCTTTATCTTCCTTTTCTTTCCTCTCTTTTCCTCTCCTTTCTCTTCTCTTTCTTCCCTTCCCTCCCTTCCCCAACCCTTCCCTTCCCTTCCCTTTCCTTTCACCTTTTTGCTCTTCCCTTATTGTTTTCCCTCTTACTCTTCCTTTCCTGTCTCACTCGTCTTCCTTCCTTTCCCTTCTATTTCCTGTTCTCCTCCTTCCTCCTCCTTCTCTTCTCCTCCTTCCTCCTCTTCCTCTTCTCTTCCTTCCTCCTCTTCCTCTTCTCTTCCGTCCTCCTCTTCTTCTTGTCTTCCCTTCCTTCTCCCAATCTTCTTACCCTCCCTTCAACCTTCCTTATAGTCGCCAATCAATTTCGGATTTACGCCATCTCAAGTTCTCTCTCTCTCTCTCTCTCTCTCTCTCTCTCTCTCTCCAGCTTTTCTTTCTCATTTCCTTTTCTCTTCTCTGATCTTCTCTTCCTCCTCTCTCTTCATCCCTCTCTCCTTCCCCCTTCTCTCCGTTTTTCTCCTCCTCTTCCTCTTCCCCCCTCATTAACAGTTTCCCTCCCCCTCCTTCTCTCTCCTCCCTTCTCGTATATCCCTCCCTCCCATTCTTTCCCTCATTTAAACGTTCCCTCCCTCCCCTCCCTTCCCTCCCCCTTCCCTTCCCTCCTCTCCCCTCCTCTCCCCTCCCCTTCCCTCCCATCCCCTCCCCTCCCCTCCCCTCCCCTCCCTCCACTCGCCTCCCCTCTCTTCATTTATCCCTTCCCTCTCCCCCCCCTTTCCCCTCCCTTCCGTCTCATCTGTCTTCCTCTCCCTCCCACTCCCCTCCCTTCTTTCATCCCTCCCCTCCCCTACCCTCCCATCCTATCCTCTCCCCTCTCCTCCCCTACCCACTCTCTTCCTCTTCTATATTCCTCCCTTTCTCCTCCCTCCTCCCCTCCCTCCCCTCTTTTATCTCTCCCCTCCCCCCCTCCTCTCCCCTTCCTCGCCGTTTCTCTTCAACTTAAATAGGACGGAAATTGTGATTTATGTAATTTTGAAAGAACTTAAATCTCTCTTCTATGCCCCGTGTGTGTGTGTGTGTGTGTGTGTGTGTGTGTGTGTGTGTGTGTGTCTATCGGCATGTGTGTAGGTGTGTGTGCGTGTGTGCGTAGCCCCTGTAAGACCCCTGAGTCTGGCGTATATTGGTGGAGGAGGAGGAGGTCAACAAGGTGGAGGAATGCGATCTCTCTCTCTCTCTCTCTCTCTCTCTCTCTCTCTCTCTCTCTCACTACCTTTCCCTTCTTTTACTTTCATATTTTTCTCCTACTCATGAATCTTCTATTTGTCTCTCTATGTATCTGTCTATCTATTTATCTATCTATCTATCTATCTATCTACCTCAACAAGATATCTTGGTTTTTCTGTTCCTACTCAGTAACGACCCTGAATTTCCACCTGTAATATCCCTTCTACGTTGTCTTTCTTCATTTCTTTTTTTTTCTTTTTTTTACCTTCCATTTATATCTCCTTGTCTTTCTCATTTCTTCTTTCCTTAATTTCTTCTGTCTTCCTTATTCCTTTCTTTCTTAATAATTTTTTTCCTTTTGAGCTTTTTTTTTATATTAGTAGAGAGAGAGAGAGAGAGAGAGAGAGAGAGAGCGAGCGTGGGTGATAGAGCGAGAGTGTGAGCTGAACACAGAAGAGGAAGAAGACCCAGTAGATTATTGGGAGAAGGGGGGGAGGGGGGGTAGCGAGAATGGAATGTGATAGGAGGAGATAAAGGTGATCAGGGAGGAAATGGATAAGAGGAGGAGGAGGAGGAGGAAGAGGTGGAGGGGGTGGGAGAGGGCGGTAATGAATGGATATGAAGTTTGGAAGAGGGGAGAGAGAGAGAGGTGATAGGCTGGGAGAGGCACAGGGAGGGAGTGTATGAAAGGCCGAGAGGAGAAGGAAGAGTTATTCCATCAAGAAGTTATTCCTGATCCATATTTTTCATCACTAGCGCTACCCAGGTGTTCTAGAGGAAAACCCAATTAAGAGTTTGAGAAGAAAGTTTTATAACCTTTACACTTATTATGCGATGATTCACCAGCAAGATCTTTCCATGCCCGTCAGCCAACTTCACCATGCCAGCACCTAGCGCATACACGTTCTACTTCTTTCTTTATTTATTTAGTTATTGGTATTTTTGTGTGTTTATTTATTAGTAAATGATCAAGGATGGAGTCTGCGTTCCACCACCCCTGAACCCCCAGTTGCAATTCCCAAGGTTCTTGCACTATAACTGAGCTTGTAAATATTCCCTACGGCATGTCATTCTTTACAATTGGATGCTTTCTTGTAGGGTCAGTGTTTGAGACTGAGTACTGAACCACCTTCCTGATTTCCCGAGCTTATTTTTAGTACCTATTAATTATTTTCTCCTCTGTCTATGGCAATGCAGTTATATTTACATCTATCCATATATTGATCGTGACCGTCCTCTGCGCCATATATAAATAACTGCAAATATTTAACATCGTTGCTCTAGTACTGTGGCTATGCATAGTGGACTAGCAAAAAGAAAAAATGTAAAATATTGTATAGATTCATAATTAAATATTGTATAGATTCATAATTAATGCTTTGATAATGTAACTTTAAATGGCTGATCCACTAATTTATGGATACTCACTACACTTTGTAAATTACGCAGCCCAGGATTGTACAGAAACACACAATGTGGTTAAAAAAGAGAGTTACATTACTAAGTATTATTCGTTCTACTTTAAACGAGAGAGAGAGAGAGAGAGAGAGAGAGAGAGAGAGAGAGAGAGAGAGAGAGAGAGAGAGAGAGAGGAGGGGGGGGAATCTAGGCTAGAAGAAGGGAGAGGGAGGGAAAGGAAGGAAGGGGGAACTGGGACCAGGGGAATGCGGATGCGATGGGGGGAGAGACTGGACTGGAAAGAAATGACTCAGGGGGAAAATCCACGTTGGAGGGAAGTGGAAAGGATGGGGGGGGAAGGGACATAGCAAGGAGGGAAGAGGGAGGGAGAATTGAAGCTGGGAAGGGGGAAGGGAAGCCAGGTGGGAGAAAAGGGGGAAAAAAAGGGAGGGGGAAAGGATAGGGACCAGAAAAGGGGGACGGAAGGGGGAAAGAAGGGGAAAAGAGAGAAGGGAGACAGACAGGAGGGGGACAGAAAGCTGGGGAAGAGGCTAGGGGGAGGGGGATAAAGGGAATGGGGAATAAAGAGAGGGGGGAAAGGGAGGGGGAGTTGAAATGGGAGGGGGGAGGCCAGGGAGAGGAGGGGAGTAAAAGTGAATTGCTAAGTGACTCATTGTGCTGGAACAGAGGCGGCGGGAGGGTTAAGGCGGCTACACTGCATTAGGCATCACAGGCAGGGAGACGAAAGGAAAAGGGAGAGAGAGAGGAGGGAGTAAAGGGAGAGAGGGGAGAGAGAAGGGAGAGGGAGGGGGTAAAGGGAGGGAGGGGAGAGAAGAAGGAGAGGGAGGAATAGGGAAAAGAAAAGAGAGAGGGAGGAAGAGAGATGGTGGCACGATCAAGACTTCAACCACGGAGAGAGAGAGAGAGAGAGAGAGAGAGAGAGAGAGAGAGAGAGAGAGAGAGAAATTATTTAGCATTTTCATTCTCTAACAGTCTCTTTTCCTCCACCTTTCATTTTTTCCCCTCTTCTCTTCTCCAACTTTCACGCCCCTCTGTCTCCTTCTTGTCATTTTTCCTTTTTTCCCTTTCCCCTACTCTCTTTCCCTTATCCTGCCTTCATCTGTTCTTTTCCTTTCTTTTTTCCTCTCCTCTCCTCTCTCTCCCTCTATCCTTTTTCTCTCCTACTCCTTCTTTTCCCTTCCTCCCCAACATTCCTCTTTCTCCCTTTCCTCTTCCATCTTTCCTTTTTTATTTTCTCTCCTCTCCTTTTTCTCCCCTTAGTCCCTCCTCTCCTCTATCCCATCTTTCCCCTCCCTTCCCTCCCCAACACACCTCCCTCCCGTCCCTTCCTACTTTTCTTGTTTTCTCTTTGTTTCACCTCTCTTCTTCTCTGCCTTCCCTCCACCTCCATTCCTCTCTTCCCCCGTCTCTCTCTCTCTCTCTCTCTCTCCTCTCTCTCTCTCTCTCTCTCTCTCTCTCTCCCTCCCTCGGGCAAGTACCATAATATTTAAACCTTTTGAAGTCCGCCGTGTCCCCCTCCCGCTCCTTTGGACACTCTGTTCGAACTGAAGTAACTACTATATATGCAGCCTGAAGATGTAAAGTGTAAGAGTGTAAATAGTGAAGGTTTCAATAGTGAAGGTATAAACAGTGTACGTGTAAACAGTAAAGGTGTAAACGGTAAAGGTGTTAATAGTAGAGGTGTAAATCGTGAAGGTGTTAATGGAGGTTATAGCTTATCTTTCCAGCTCGTAAAGTCACTTCCAAGCTGTATAAAATCTTAAGTTAGCAACGACTGAATGATAAATACATCACATAAACTAGAATGCACGCAGAGAGCGCATAGCCTACCTCAGCTAATGTCATTGCAGGATTTGTATCCAGATCCACCCCCATATTTAATTAGTCCTTTCTTGGCCCATGGACCACCACTCTTCCACAAAATTTCATTGAAATTCATTCAGAACTTTTGAAGATATCGTGTGGACAAACAAACAGACAAACATGGGTGAATGCATAACCTCCTCCAACTTCGTTGGCTGAGGTAATAAAAGGAAAATAATAAAATAAATAATGGAATAAATAATGAAATAAACAGTGGAATAAATGATGGAATAAATACTAGAATGTGAATTTTGTCATTGGGTTGCAGAGGTTAACATCCCCAATTATAAATGGTAATAACCAAACCATTCTGATATTGCTGGAAAAATCGTGGGACAGAAAAAAACAAAATCCTGCTTCCTTTCTGCCACCACTTCCAAACAATTACCTCTCTGGTGAAACAAAAGAAAAAAATAATTACGTTTTTAAGGCAATGACGCCATAATCAGTCTATCCTTAACACCGCTGTGCTCCTTTCACTCTAACTTGGCTTAAAATTGCCATCTCTCTATCCTGAATGCTGAGTTGTAATAATAGAGTAACGCTAGAATATGATGCCAGTCACGAAGAAGTGCTGTGAAAAGGAGATATGGCCGTATTATTTTCTTTTTCTGCCATTGAGGTATGTGTAATTAATAGAGTAACAGCCGGATATGATGCCAGTCACGAAGAAGTGCTGCGGAAAAGATGTAGAGCCGTAGTATTGTCTTCTGTCACCGAGCTATGTGAAATAAGCTGCAGAAGGACAAAAATCTGTGTCAAATTAAGGTGAACGAGTTAAATACGATTTCACTTAATTTCAGAAAGGTGCCTTGAACTGGACCCTGGAAGAATTAACGAGGGTAGTTATGTCTAAATACTTCAATAGTCAACCATCCTCCTTCCAGCGGTAGGGAGGGGGGTGAGGGACGTTTCTATAACCAGGCAGAGGAGCAGCTCGGTAAAATCGGTGCCACCACGTGAAGGCGCCCCTCTTCAGCACCCGCAAGAATAAACTATCAGAAGGCATCACTGTATTGACGTGATTGCAACGATAATGCTGGTTAGACTCAGCAACATGGCAACATTACGCATGAACCGTGAGAGCAAGATAATGAGGAGAGCACTGGGTCAAGGTGTGGGTGAATATGGAGGGGAGTGGCGTGTGTGTGTGTGTGTGTGTGTGTGTGTGTGTGTGTGTGTGTGTGTGTAAAAACTCTCTCTCTCTCTCTCTCTCTTTTCATTACACCCTTTACAATGAAACCCATCACCCTAGACACTAATATTCTGAATTTTCCATCAGTCTCTTTCTCCTTTAAGGCGGGCGCACACACACACACACACACACACACACACACACACACACACACCTTTAATCTAAGTGGGTGTGGAGATGTCGCAACACTTATTTCTTAGCGATTTATTCTGCACAGTGCATATCAGTACCCTTTTGTACATAATGGTATGTTAATGATGTAAACTAACCCGTACACACACACACACACACACACACACACACACACACACACACACACACACACACACACACACACACACACACACACACACACACACACACACACACACACACTTGACAAATGTACCCCACCCAAGGACGAACAAGGCCTCTGTGTACCCAATAGGTGTGGAAGGTTAAAGAAACCACGAAGCTGGGAAGCCTCATAGAAGTGATGATGCAACAGAGATATGGTAGTTTGTTGGGGAGAAATCAGCACCATAAGTAATAATAATGATGATGATGAAGATGATGATGATGATGGTAATAATAACGACAGTAATAATAATACTAATAATAAAATAATGATGATACTACGACTGCTATTACTACTACTGCTGCTGCTACTACTACTACTACTAATAATAATAATAATAATAATAATAATAATAATAATAATAATGATAATGGTAGTAATAATGAGGAGGAGGAGACAGAGGAGGAGAGGGAGAATCAGGAGCTGGAGAACAATGACGAAAATAATGGTGATGATGATGATGATGATGATGATGATAGAGCTTTACTCTCTATAGACTCGTTGACTTGTTGACTGATTGATATATAAAGAGAGAGAGAGAGAGAGAGAGAGAGTGAAGCGAGGGTACGAGCACAAGGGCGGGCAGTGTGTTAGGAGGTCAGGGCAGGTCAAGGTGAAGAACAGACCTTAACAGAGAGCCACTTTCACTCCCACACCTCCATCTCAACTACCGCATTTTGATAGGCTTAGGAGGCTCCGTAACACCTCGTCCTTAGCGATTTATCTTAGGTTAATACACTTTACATTTCTTTGTATAGTATTTAATGTAGTTTGCATCAGTAACCTTGCTGCTATAGCTTATCGAGGCACTGTCTCTCTCTCTCTCTCTCTCTCTCTCTCTCTCTCTCTCTGCGTGTGTGTGTGTGGGAAGTTAACCTTGACCCATATTCCTTCCCTCCCCTCCCTCTCCCCTTCACCTGTCTTGCCACTGCTTGTCTTCCTTCTCGCCCTCCCCCCTCCCCTCCCCTCCCCTCGCCTCTCCTTCTCTCCCCTCTCCTTCCCTCCCCTCTCCTTGCCCATCTCCTACCTCCCCATATCTCCCTTTTTCCTCCGTTCCATTCCAAGCCTCTCTTCCAGAATCACCTCCCTTTTTCCCTCCTCATCTCATCTTTCCTCCCATCTAAGTTCCCCCACCCCATCCAGTTCCATTCCCTCCCTTTCCTGCACCCACCTCCTCCCCCTCCCTTCCCTCCCTTGTGCCCGCCACTTCTCTCTCTCCTCCCACCTTCCTTTTCTTACCTGCCTTTCCTTACCTTTTGCGTTCCTCCCCTGTGACCTTCCTCCCACACCTATCTCTTCTCCCATCCCTCCCTCCCTCCCTCAGCTATCACTCACTATCATTCCCTCCCTCCTTTCCTATCTTCCCCTCCCTCCTTCCCTCCCTCCCACATCCCTAACGTCCGCCATCAGACGATTAATTAGGTAGAAAGTTTCTTAAAATCCTCCATTGACCTAACCAAGTGGCCTATTCTTGTCTCGGGAGCGAATTTCTATGGCATTTTAGTGTGTGTGTGTGTGTGTGTGTGTGTGTGTGTGTGTGTGTGTGTGTGTGTGTACGGGTTATTTTACCGGTACATCATTAACATACCATTATGTACAAAAGGGTACTGATATGCACTGTGCAGAATAAATCGCTAAGAAATAAGTGTTGCGACATCTCCAGACCCACTTAGAGTAAAACCCCAAGCGTGTTATCGAGGCAGAATCGTAGGTCTTCCCCACAAGATGGCGTCCTCTGTTTACATATTTCGAGTAACGTTAAGCATCCTGTTGTCGAAATAGTGATATCACCTTTACTACAATAGAGTTTTTATTTATTTATTTATTAATCTGTCTATTTATCCATTCATTTATTTATTTATTTACATTATTTATTTATTTATTAACCCTTCCACATTCCCTGGTCTTGTGCTGTTTCTCTCCATAAGAACCCTGTGATCTCAAAGAATTGTTTTGTTTTCGTCTCTTCTCTCTCTCTCTCTCTCTCTCTCTCTCTCTCTCTCTCTCTCTCTCCCTGGAACCCTGTATCTCCTGACGCAATTATCTTTATTTAATTACACACGTAGAGCAGGAAGTCATATATAAGATTCCTTTTACATACATTTTTTATCTTCATTTATGCAACAGCCGACCATTTCACACTCAAGTTAGCAAAACAATATTAAGCTAAAAATCAAGAAAAACCGAACGATCTCTGAAAAATAATGAACTTTTTTAAGGAACATTCATTTTCCTGAGCATTATTTTCAATCGAGTAAAAAAATTAACCCCTTCAATTCAATGACGGTATAATTCACTCTTATTGCCTTCAGACGATTTTTATTGATTTAATTATGTACTATTTTTATCCAGAAGTTGTGTGAGGGAAAATGGAAGGCGAAATATAACCCCTTCAGTTCGAAAAGACTCCCCCTCTAAAAAAGAAAAAAAAAGAAAGAAAAGGAAAACCGTAATAATATAGTCTGGAAATAGCAAAGGAAAATAAAAAGAAGAAAAAAAAATTATATCGTTTGAGAATTGCAGAAGGAGAAAAAACAACCGTCTGGGAATAGCAAAGCAAATAATAATAATAATAATAATAATAATAATAATAATACTGGTAATAATAACAATAAAAATAAAAATAATAATAATAATAATAATAATAAAAAATCGAAATAATAGTCTGGGAATAACATGAGGAAATACGTCATGGGAGTGAAGGGGTTAAAAGGCCCTCCCCACAGGATGACCTCAGGTGTTGCCAGGTGAGTACCCAAGCACACCTTTCCCTCCTCCTTATTCTCCCATGCTGCATCACTCTCAAGGCCTTCCCCCCCCCTCTCTCTCTCTCTCTCTCTCTCTCTCTCTCTCTCTCTCAAAGGACCAAAGCAGCCTTGAGAAACACCACTCCCGTTTTAATGATCTCGTGTTAATAGTGTCTTTTGTGAGATTTAGCAACGTTGTCTGATTGAGGTTGTGCTGAGACGGGTTGAAGTGTAGTGGAAAATGAGGTTTGTGTGTGTGTGTGTGTGTGTGTGTGTGTGTGTGTGTGTGTGTGTGTGTGTGTGTGTGTGTGTGTGTGTGTGTGTGTGTGTGTGTGTGTGTGTGTGTGTGTGTGTGTGTGTGTGTGTGTGTGTGTGTGTGTGTGTGTGTGTGTGTGTGTGTGTGTGTGTGTGTGTGTGTGTGTGTGTGTGTGTGTGTGTGTGTGTGTGTGTGCCCTGGATTCTCGAAATTGTATTTTATAGTGGGTTTCTTTTGCCCAACAACTTTCAGGGAAGAGTCAAGTTTTACAGATATTGAGCCTCGGGTTCTTTCTTTCATATATATGTTTGAGAGAGACAGACAGACAAACAGACAGACAGACAGACAGACAGACAGAGACAGAGACAGAGACTGAGAGACAGAGAGAGAGAAGCAGGAAGTGGTGTTACTCGTGACTAGCCGAAATAAGTCAAGGGAATGCGAACTTAATGGCCGTATTTACCTTGGCTTATAAAATTTCGCAACACATTTTCCGTGGCGACTTATTTTGCGTCTTGTATTTTCTTTTATGCTATTGATGAAAGCGGCATCGGTATTAGATATAAATGACATATTACTGAGGTGCTGAGGCAAAATAGATCGCTAAGAAAAAGATGCTTGGGAGTTTTTTGAGCTGACGTTAGGTTAATCCTGCTCGTCAGTGCATGAAAAAAAAAGAAGAAAAAATTAAGTGAATGAACAGAGCACAACTGCCTGTAGTGTCTGCTTATAGGTAGGTTGATAGATAGATAGACAGAGATAGATAGATAGATACATACATACATACATACATCGATAGATGGGTAAATAAGTAAATATATATAGTTAGATAGATAGACAGATACAGAGGCAGGATAGATAGACAGACAGATCGACAAATGGACATGCAAACACAGACAGATATGCGTCCTCGGCTAGTCACAGTATCGCCTTGAATACAGTGATTTGTGTATTTTTTCTTACTTCCAATTTCTTTCTTTTTTTATTTTTTTTTACCTTGGGACAGATTTTCGAAAAGAAGAAATTTGAGGGTCTTTATTAATCCCATTACTACCACGGTGAACTTGTAAGCTGAATGAAATTGAATTAAAATGTGTGGTAGAGGCAAGAATAAAATTAAACGCAGATCATTATAGTGAACTGACTCATGCAAAAATAAATAAACTAGAAATAAAAAAAATGAAGGAAAATCACAATGAAGGTGAAAGGAATGAGGAGAGAGAACACTACCAATGACAGTGTGGAAAAGAATGTAATATAAAAGGTTGCGTCAGATTGAACGGACTGAAGCAGTTCATCATCATCATCACTATCATCATCATCATCGCAGTCACCATGTTTCATCTATCATCCATCAGTTATCATTCATCATCATCACCATCATCTCATTCACCATGTTTCACCTACTATCTATCATTCATCAATCATCATCGCAATCACCATGTATCATCACCATCATCATCATATCGCAGTCACCATCATCGTCATTATCATCATCATCATCATCATCCTAACCCCTTTTCCCACTCAAAGCAAAGGGTGAAGTAGAAGTAGGGCCCAGAAAACAAGAAAAGTCCCACTACAAAAACAGGAAAACTATCAACAGCCTTCCCATTGAAAAAATCCCCCACACACTCACTCACACACCAGAAAACAATAAATCAAGAAAAAAACAAAAAACAAAAAAACAGAATAAAGCAACGAGAAAAAACAGAAAAAACTTAAGGAAGTGGACTGAATTAGGAAACAAAATGCACACAACAACAATGGTGTCTGGCCTCCTTCCCCCTTTTGGTTAAGTCATCGTGAAAGCTTGGTGGTAGAAATGAGATCTAGATTTTTGTTTTCATTGTTTCTCTATTGTTGTTGATGGCGTGGACTTGCGGATTTGTCTTGTGGATATTTTTTGTTGCTGTTTTTGACGATTCTAGGAACTTCACGATGACGTAGTGGTGGTGTGGTGAGGTGAGGTGAGGCTAGGTGAGGTGAGGCTAGGTGAGGTATGATGAGGTAAGGCGAGGAACGGAGCAGCGGCAGTGAAGTGAAGCGAGGTATGAGGAGCGGGGGGAATGTTGGCAGGCGTGTCATGTCACCATATGAGGGTTTCGTCAATAGTGACTAGATCGACAAACCTCCAGCCTCTTGGTACATAGGCAAGACACCATTGATTCAGAGACAAGTTCATTTATTCTGTCGACCTTCAGTTTTATTCAGCTTAAGAAGGACCTGTCTGACTGAGTTTATTTACCTCCATTTTTTATGCTGTCTTAGTAGCTTTGGACACACTTTTTGTTGTACAGGCCGTCGATAGGTGCTGAAGCGGGACACCTTTCCGTGGTGGCACTGATATAACCGGGTGGCTCCACTGCCCAGTTATACAAAGGAACCTGAACCTTACCTTCCTTCATATTCCCTGAAAGGAGGAGGATGGTCCGCAGGAGGAGGGGAATTTCAGCCTGCAGTCTACTGGGTTCATATTCAGATGAGCCTGTAGCTACAACGACACAGCTTTGTTTTAAAATTCCGTAACATAGCGTGGGAGTTCAATATCGCAAGTGAAAATAAAAGAAAAACCGTCTGTTATCATTTTTATAGGAACAGAGAGGATGGTATGAGGCGAGGCGGTGGCAGACTTGAGTGATGGATTGTCGGGGTGTGTCAGACGTGGCATTTAGTCGCATTAGTGTGAAGAAGCGTGTGGGGCGTTGAAACGTGTCACTGTCGCATTGTCGCGGCGTTGACTTGCACGTGTCGGGTGATGATGGCGTGTGGGGAGGGGACCAGATGAGGTGCGGGGTGTGTGTGTGTCAGGGGATGAGGGGTGCGTGAAAGAGTGTGAGTGGATGCGAGAGAATGTGAGGGAATGTGTAAGGGTGTGATTGTGTGTGAAAGAGTGAGAGGGTGTATGAAGGAGTGTGAGGTACTTAATGATGTGTGTGTGTGTGTGTGTGTGTGTGTGTGTGTGTGTGTGTGTGTGTGTGTGTGTGTGTGTGTGTGTGTGTGTGTGTGTGTGTGTGTGTGTGTGTGTGTGTGCGTGCGTGCGTGCGTGCGTGCGTGAGAGGCCTGTGTTTAGGAATATTGAGGTATTGCAGCGTGTGTGAGAATATGAGGAAATGTGCAGGGATGTGCAAAAGTATGAGGGGTGCCAGGGATTATTTGGATGAGTGAAGATGTGTAGAAATATAAATGATCAGAAAGAATATTTGTGTGTTTAAGATAATATGTATAAGTGAGAAAGATGCCAGGAAAAATTTGGATATTTGAGTGTGTATAAAAATGTATGAGAGATGTATTTGTGTTTGGGGGCGCGGCGGGGGTAGGGGTAAATGGGGGGTAGTGTGCGGTGATTAGCGAGGGGGGCGGCGTCCCCTGGGAGGCCACCGAGGCGCTGCTCTCAATCCCACACATCGATCCCACCTCAGAAAAAGCTGGGCTAGACGTAATCTGCTGAGGAGGGGGAGGGAGGGGGAGATAAGGAGGAGGGAAAGGAGGAAGGGAAAGAGTATACGAGTACATAAGGGGAAAGAAGGAAGGAAGGAAGGAGTGGATGAGGAGAAAAGGATGAGAGGGATAGGGAGAGTGGATATACAGAGGAAGAACATAAGAACATAAGAAGAGAGGATAACTGCAGTAGGCCGGTTGGCCCATGCTAGGCAGCTCCTAGAAGAGTAACTGAACTACTAGAATGAGATAAGGACAGCAAAGAAGAAGGCTCTCC
>NC_136981.1:4387413-4389913 GCF_032717465.1 Coenobita brevimanus
ATACTTCTTCACGGTGTATATAATTTTATTTTGCAGTCAG
This sequence comes from Coenobita brevimanus, assembly GCF_032717465.1. NCBI lineage: Eukaryota > Metazoa > Arthropoda > Malacostraca > Decapoda > Coenobitidae > Coenobita > Coenobita brevimanus. Next base: position 4,387,454 of record NC_136981.1, read on the forward strand.
TTCTTGTTCGTTACTGCCAGTTGAACCGCATGTTCAAGGTTATATTTTTTTACATTCAGATCTTGTTCGTCTTATATTATATTTCTTGCTAGATTTTTTCTTCCACTTCAAGTGGCTTTACACTGACTGACAAGCATAATTGCTTCCTGTAACCTAGGAAATCATATACAACGTTGCGTGGTAACCACACAGCCAAATAACGGGTTGATGCGAAGTATACGAGTACAATGGTGTGACACCGGTTCTCTGCATGGAACGGCACTGCAGGGGCGGTTCCTTGTCTATGGTTGATGACAGACCGAAGAAGTTAATCAATAGCAAGAAGTCAGTTCTTTTACGTTCTTCCCAAATTAACTTCTTTACTAAAATGATGCTTTTTTTCTGTCTTGTCATGAAGAAGCGAAGGAGAGCTATGGTGTTGATGTGAATGTAGTGGCGCACGGTAGCAGAAATACACTGAGATGATTTTGGCCATGTGGAAAGGATGGAGACCGAGGGGCTGACAAGGAGAGAGTATGTGAGGGAACTGAAGAGGAGGAAGGGGAGGAAGAAATTCAGGATAAGACAGAGGGATGGAGTAGAGAGATATATGAGAGATGGGGCTGTGAGTTGGAGAGATGGCAAAGAACAGGTTGACATTGAGGTGATTTGTTTGTGGCCACCCTTGACGGAGCTACCATTTCCTCTGCATACTGCACCAATCTATTTTCTGTCATGGTATCTACGCATATATTTTTTGTCAAGCATTTTTCTTCCGCGGGTGTGTCCAGAAGGCAGGAATGTCACCGTCACGCTGTTTCATTGCAAGGAATTCCACACCCTATTAAAAAAAAAATCGGTTTATTTTTACCTGACGGAACTGTACCATTCCCACAACTCCGGTGTTTAGTCCAATTTGCATGAAAATTGATGGCCCTTAGCTATGAGGTTGGAATGAGTCTCCTTGGTTACTACTCTCTCACTATAATTAGGTGAAAAACTGCCATCTCTCCATCTTGAATACTGAGCTGTAACAACTGATCAAAATTTAAATACGATGCTAGTCACGAAGAATTCTTTGAAGACGATGTTGTGTCTTAGCATTTTTTTTTCATCATTGACCTACAGAAAATAAGCTTCAAGAGGACGATAATTTCCGCCTAGTTAAAGTGAACGATCTATATGTACAGCTGTAGTCAGGAATATTGCTCCAGTTTCAAGTCGAACATTTATGAAACGCTAACACAATATTCTGAAAAGTTGGCTGGGCTTTAAAGATATATCACTAAGTTTCAAAACTCTCTCTCTCTCTCTCTCTCTCTCTCTCTCTCTCTCTCTCTCTCTCTCTCTCTCTCTCGAGTTATGCGTGTCAATTCTGCGGCTTAAAAGGGAAAAAAGAGAGAGAAAAAAGTTCCCCAGTGTTCTGCTCCAGTTCGCGAAGTTGGTCGCAGTTGAGGACATAGAGGCGTTGTGATTTTTGTGAAAGTTTGAACAAGGGAGAGAGAGAGAGGGAGAGAGCAGGGGTTAAGAGGGAGAGAGAGGGAGAGAGCAGGGGTTAAGAGGGAGAGAGAGGGAGAGAGCAGGGGTTAAGAGGGAGAGAGAGGGAGAGAGCAGGGGTTATGAGGGAGAGAGAGGAGGATTAAGGGGTGGAAATAGGAGAGAAAGATGAGGTGAAAGAAAGCGAAAACATAGACAGACACGCGCGCACACACACACACACACACACACACACACAGAGCGAGAGCAAATGTAAAGAGGAAGGTTATTAGAAGGTATGAGAGGGTGAAGCGAGGGGAGGGAGATGGAAGGAGAGAAATTTAGGGAGAGAGAGAGAGAGAGAGAGAGAGAGAGAGAGAGAGAGAGAGAGAGAGAGAGAAGGACAAATAATAGTAAAGAGGGAGAGAAGAGAGTGACTATAAAGACGAATGTTTTTAGAAGAAAAACATTAAGGAAGGGAGGAAAGGGAGAATACGGAGAAAATGAAGGGAGGGAGAGAAGTAAGGGGAGGAAAGGGCAAGAGAGAGATGAGGGGAGAGAAGAGGGTGAGTGAGAGAAAAGAGGGAATCAAAAGAAGGTATAAGGGGCAGAAGATGGAATGAATGGAGAGAGAGAGAGAGAGAGAGAGAGAGAGAGAGAGAGAGAGAGAGGATAACTAACAGACAAATTGGTTCAGAGGCGAAATAAGTGAAAGAAGAGGAAGAATGAATAATAGAATGACGAGGAGAGAATGACAAGGACAAAGAAAAAAGTAGAATGTGGAAGAATGACGGAGAAAAAGAAAGCAATAATGAAGTAGAAGAACTGAAATGATAAAAAGAAAAAGATAATGATAAGGAAGGAAGGAGCCAAAGAGTGTGTAAGGAGGAGGAAGATTATGTACGAAGGAGGAGGAGGAGGAAGGAGGCAGGGAGGGAGGGAGAAGGAGGAGAAGGAGCCTTAATAAGAATTCAAATCCCACCATATCTTCATTTAATGGTAGTA
>NC_136981.1:4394913-4399913 GCF_032717465.1 Coenobita brevimanus
TTTGAGTGATAAAAATTCGCTCACCTGAACATAATCATCTGGTTTTAGCTGAAATAAATCCTTGAAGACGCTACAGTTCTTTCACCTTAACTTGGCCCAGGTTTTCGTCCCTTTGCAGTATATTTCACGTGGTTTAATGGCAGAAAAGGACAATGCTACGATATTTTCCTTTCCACAGCTCTTCTTCGTGACTAGCATCTTATTCTAGTATTTATATATTGTTACCGCCCAGCATTCTAGATGAAGATGACAGTTCTAGGCCAAGTTAAAGTAAAATGAGTATAGTAGGAGTGAAAGGGTGACTCACGAGAATTTTGGCGCCATGTATTGCTGGGAATTCTCTTATTTGAAAGAAATCGTGTGGTTGTGAGTGAAATACGCAGGTGTACTAAGAGCACCTGAAGGGTTCATGAAACAACACACACACACACACACACACTTACCATATTCGTTCACTTTTGTATATTCCTACTGCTACTACTGAACTACTACTACTACTACTACTATCTATCTATCTATCTATCTATCTATCTTTCTATTGCCAGACGCCTCAATCCCGTTTGGGGTGGCCACAAACAAATCGCCTCCAAGTCGCCCTGTCCCCCGCCATTTCACTCCCCTGCTCCCAACTCACACCCCCCTCTCTCATATACCTCTCCACCTCATCTCTCCATCTCATCCTCGGCCTCCCCCTCCCTCTTTCCCCCTCCACCTCACTCACATACACTCTCTTCGTCAGTCTTTCACCCTCTATCCTCTCCACATGGCCAAACCACCTCAGTGTGTTCCTCATAACGCTTCCTATCACATCCACATCAACACCACAACGCTCCTTTATATCCTCATTCGTCAGCCTGTCTCTCCATGTGACTCCACAGGCTCCTCTTAAATAACTCATTTCCACTGCTCTCACTCTTGACTTGTGTCCTTCCAACAACGTCCAAGCTTCACTTCCGTACGTTAGAGTTGGTATCACAATACTGTCATGTAGTAACTTTTTCACTTCCATGCTCACTTCCCTGCTTCTTATCACTGCTTTCAAAGAACCAGCAACCTTTCTTCCCTGCTGTACCCTTTCAAGCACTTCACCCTCCAAACCTCCATCCTTACTCATCACACTACCCAAGTACTTAAACGTACTCACATTTTCCAATTCCTCACCATCCAACCTCGCTGTACATTCACTGACTTCACTACTACTACTAATAATAATAATAATGATGATAATAATAATAATAATAATAATAACAATAATAATAATAATAAAATGACTTCTAAAGCCTCGTGTATCTTCAGAATTAATGACCCCTTCTCCCAGTGACGTACTTTGTATTATATAATTATATTCTTCCCTCCTCCAGACGATTTTATTCAACTGAGGGAAAGCATCTTGGGGTGAAAAGGTTAATGGGGACTATATACTGTAGAACCCCTCCCCCCACCGACTGAACACTCTCATTAGCTACTTTAAATCATCTAAAGGTAGCATGAGTAGTAGTAGTAGTAGTAGTAGCAGTAGCAGTAGTAGTGGTGGTGGTGGTGGTGGCGGTAGTAGTAGCAGCAGTAGTAGAAGTAGTAATAGTAGTAGAAGTAGTAACAGTAGTAGTAGTTCCAACCCCAGGCTCATCTGAATGTGAACTCAGTGGACTGTAGGCTGAAACTGCCCTCCTCATGCACTCCACTATTCTTCTTTCTGGGGACAGGGACGGATTTTGAGAGACGTTTATGTAGCCGGGCAGCTAAGTTACCCGTCTATATCGAGTGCCACCGCGTGAAGGCGTCCCTCACTAGCACCAGGTAGAAGGGATTAAAATGTGTCCTCGGAGTGAAGTGGCTGAAATCCCTCATGTAATCAACCCCTTGGTGTATGCGGACGAAAGCAGTCATCAGCCATCCGCCTTTCAGTTCCTTTTTTCCCCTTCTTTTTCCAACATCACTTCCTGGTCCCTCTGTCGCCGGGGGGAAAAACTACCACGATAAGCATTTTCCCCCCCTTTTCCACGTCTTTTTTTCCCCCACACTGAAATGGATATCCCGGACGTCAAGTTTTTATTCCCGCATTTTTGTTAAGCCTTGAAATCGCGTAGGGAAATTTTTGAGGCAATTGGCGGTCATTCGAGTGCTGTGAGAATTGATTTTGGCGAATTTTGAATATGCATACAAAGTTTATCATAATATTTCCCCAATTTTTAATCGAATAATTGTGAAAGCTCCTATATAACATTCTGAATAGTTAGTTCTAGCGGTACTGGATCTCGAAAGTTATTGTTCATTGTTTCCTTACGTATCGTACTGAAGTGGACTGAGTTTCATGTTCTTCCCGACGAGGAAACTCTTTGATAGATAAAGCCGAGTAGAGTCTTTTAACATTTGTGGCGAGGTGTGTGTGTGTGTGTGTGTGTGTGTGTGTGTGTGTGTGTGATATTTTTTTTTCGGTGCACATGGTGTTTTATATGTGTATGTGGAGGTGTGTGAGAGAGAGAGAGAGAGATGGGAGTGTGATGTGTGTGTGTGTGTGTTTTTTTTTTCTCTGCGTATGGTGGTGGTGATGTGTGTGTGTGTGTGTGTGTGTGTGTGTGTGATATTTTTTTTTCGGTGCATATGGTGTTTCATATGCGTGTGTGGAGGTGTGAGAGAGAGAGATGGGAGTGTGATGTGTGTGTGTTTTTTTTCTCACTGCGTATGGTGGTGGTGATGTGTGTGTGTGTGTGTGTGTGTGTGTGTGTGTGTGTGTGTGTGTGTGTGTGTGTGTGTGGTTTCCAATCATGTGATGGCACCAGTCAGGCCTCCCAGGGGACCACTCCTAATTGCTGCAGAGAGGGAGTGGGGAGTGGGGAGTGGGGGGGGGGGATTGGAGCAAGGGTGTTTGGAGGTAATATTGGAATGAAGGGAGTTGACGAGGGTAAAGGGAAAGGGGAAAGAACAGGGATTGGTTGGGAGGGATTGGCAGGGATGAAGCGAGAGGGATTACACTGGGGAGTGGTGGGGTTGAAGAGGAAGAATGTAACATTGGGGATTGGTAGGGGATAGGGGCAGAGAGGTAAGTTTAGGGATTGGTAGTGGGAGTTGGATCAGGGAGGTAATTTTAGGGATTGAAAGGGTTGAAAGGAGAGGGAAAATAGCAGGGAGTGGTAGGAGGGGATGACAAAATTAAGGTAGGGTTAATATTAGGGATAGGCAGGGGTGAAGGGAGAGGGGTAACATTAGGGATTGGCTGGGAGTGAAGTAAGAAGGATAACAGTAGGGACTGGTAGGAGTGATTGGGGAAAGGGGTTGTTGTTCTTGTCGTTGTTGTTGTTGATATTGCAAAGCTCCTGTCAGTCTTGGTGAACCGATTTGTCGACCACAGGTAAGTAGCTGCATCTGTGGGGCCGTCCTTCAGGTACGGTACATTGCATACACGTGAAGGGATCCGGCGCCTCTCTTTGACAGACAGCACCTCACTAGGGTAGAACTAAGATCCCTTCCATGGCGAGACGCAGGGAAATATGAAGAAAGCTGGCTCCTGGGTGGAAGCCGCAGCTGCTTCACCCGGAATGCACAGCGCCACCACGCGTAGGCTTCTCGTCAGCGTTACAAAATATCCAGACCAGCTAGATGTAGGACCTTACGACTGGAGGTGGATGTCCCAAGGCACCACGATACAATCAGAAAGTAAACAAATTCGTGATCAAAGAGAGTCTGCCACGAGAATAATCAAACAGTAATCTTGAACATTAACTTCAGTGATTATTCTCAACTATAAGATTTCTAGCCCCCTCTTAGTTTAGTTGATTGCGTACTGTACTCAGATTGGAGGGAAAATTTAACTAGTAACCATGGATCTTTGCATAATAATTCGGCCCCAAACACACCCAACCAACCAGCCACTCACCCTCTACCCCCCCCCTCCCACGCGCCACTCTCTCACTGATCTATGGGGAGGAGGGAAAGTAGGATTTAGGGGGACGGGGAGTAGGGGGACGAGAAGTAAGGATGGGAGAGGGAGTAGGAATGGGGGGAGGAGGGTTATTGACGGGGAAGAAGAAGTAGGGAATAAGAGGAAATGGACTAGGAATGGGAGAAAAGGGAGAATAGTGATGGATGGATGTTGGGGAAGGAGTAGGGATAGTGGGAAGGGAGAGTATGGAAGAGGGAGAGGGAGTAGAATTGTGGCAGGGGGGAGTAGGGACGGGGGAGTAGGGAGAGGGAGTTGAGATGCGGTCGGGGGGAGTAGGAATGGGGGAGTAGGGGAGCAGAGGGTCATCTGCTCCCCACTCGAGTCCCAGTCCCAGTAAACCCGTCCCCTTGGCAGTGTCCACTTGAGGGTAAAATTGCTTAATATCCCCTCCCTTCATTCCCACACGGGGTCTCGGCTGGTCTGGGTGGGGATTAAAGGTGTGTGTGTGTGTGTGTGTGTTTTATATTCAGCATTTCAAAGCATATTCTATTTTTTTCTGTCTTTACACTCATTCACGTCATAGGCTTCAGAAGTCTTCCTCTGCCCTTCCAGTCCTTCCAGCTATTTTTATTTTCGTCCCTGTATTCTTCGTTTATATCCAGGACGAACAAAAAAAAGCGAAGAAAAAAAACACGGAAAATTATAATCTCCACTCACTCATCGTTCAAGACTTCGAAATCTATTCAGTCCTTTTATTTTTTTATATCTTAATTTTTTACATCCGCTAAGCCTCTGTTTCTCCAAGACGGTCTACAAAGAACCATAAAAATTCATAATCTTGCCACACCTCCATTCAGTTAACTCAAAATCGAAGCCTTATACATTTCATCCATATTTTCGAGTTATATCAACAGATCCTTTGCATATTTGTGTTACTCTCTGTATTTTCTTCAAGCCTTTGTATTTCTCCAAGACGTACGACAAGGAAACAAAAATTGATAATCTTCACTCATCATTTAAGTCTTCAAAATCCCACCAATTCACTGCTAATCCTTCCAGCTTCTGTTTATTGTATTTTTTCATTCTGTATTTTGTATATTTCCCCCCCGTATTTTTTTTT
>NC_136981.1:4404913-4422413 GCF_032717465.1 Coenobita brevimanus
CATTAAAAAAGAAGAATATTTTTTGTTATATGGTTTTGTAAAGAACAGTCAATGAGGAGAGAGGAGGGAAGGAGGAAAGAAGGAAGGAAGGAAGGAGGCAAGGAAGGAAGGAAGGAAGGAGTCTCGTAAGAAAGGAAAGAGTCTGGGAAGAAGGTAGGAAGGAAGGAAGGAAGGAAGGAAGGAGTCTCGTAAGAAAGGAAAGAGTTTGGGAAGAAGGTAGGAAGGAGAGAAGGAAGAAAGGACGGATGGAAAGAAAGATGGAAAGTAGGGAGAAGGGAAGGAGAAAGGGAATGACTCGAGGAAGGAAGGAAGGAAGGAAGATATTAGGGGTAAAAGTAAAGAAAGGAACGAAGAGAGTTGTATGCTTTGAAGGAAGGAAGAGAGGGAGGGAGAAAGCAAGAAACAAGCAAACAAACAAAAGGAAAGACGAACGGAAAGAAGGAAGAAAGAAAGAAAGGAAGAAGGAATGGAAGAATGGAAAGAAGGAATGAATGAATGAAGGAAGGAAGGAGAGGGGAAAAATGAAAAGAAAGGAAGAGGTGAGAAGGGCTGAGCTGGGAGTGTGGGGGGAGGAAGGAGAGAGAAAAAAGCGAGAAAGAGTAAAAACGATATTGAGGAGGAGAGAAAAAGATGGAGAAAGCCTACGGTAATAAATAAGGAGGAAAATGGGAAAGTAATAAGGAAGAAAAAGATATACGAAATGAAGGAAAAAAATGAAAAAGTGAAGGAAGGTGGGTCTAGGAGGGAAGGAAGGAAGGAAGAGAGAGAGGAAGGAAGGAAGGAGGGAAGAGTATAAGAAAAAAGAATGGAGAGAGAGAGAGAGAGAGAGAGAGAGAGAGAGAAGGGGAAGAGAGGGCGGATAAGTGGACGTGACTACAATAAGGGAGAGAGGAGAGTGGCTGCTGAGGGAGGAGGAGGGAGGAGGAGGAGGAGGAGGAGGAAGAAGAAGAAGAAGAAGAAGAAGAAGAAAAGGAGGAGGAGGAGGAGGAGGAGGAAGAAGAAGAAGAAGAAGAAGAAAAGAAGGAGGAGGAGGAGGAGGTAAGAGGAAAAGTGAGGGTAGAAGATAATGGTATAAGTAAAAGGAATAAGTAGGAGTAGGAGAAGGAAAGAGAGGATGAGAAGTTGAAAGATGAACAAGAGGAAGATAGGAGGAAGAAGAAAAAAACTACAGAGAGAGAGAGAGAGAGAGAGAGAGAGAGTCAGTCGAGCGACCCACTACGCCATACATCTTTTCCTGCCTCTGCCTATTATGATATTTCTCCATCCCACCTCTCTCTCTCTCTCTCTCTTTCTTTCTCTCTCTCTCTCGTCCACTTCCGTCGTCCCACATCCTCCTCCTCTGACCTTCCCTCCATCTTTTAAACAGTTTCTTCTCTCTTCTTTTCCCCTCTTCCTCATTTCCCCTCTTCCTCGTATTCCCCCTTGCTCATTTTTCCTTCATTTTTACCCTCATTCTTCCTCTGTTAACCATCATTCATTCCTGGCCTTCCTTCTTTCCTTCCTTCCTTTTTTCCCTCCTCCTCCTCCTCCTCCTCCTCCTTTCACTTTCCTTCGGCTGTTCCCGGATCTCTGGTTTGTTTATCGGTTTTCTGAAGTGTTTGCGATCAGGCTTGGAATTATGGTGCTGCTCAATCCCAGGGCGTCTTTTCTATGTTATTATTATTATTGCCTGCGCGCACTTTTGTGTGTGTGTGTGTGTGTGTGTGTGTGATTAGAACACCATGGTAGTGAAGAGGTTAATAATGGCTGTAACTAAATTTCCACTTTGAACATTCTTTTGTAGGCCAAAGATGTGCTGGAGTCAACTGATCGGCATTTTTATTTTCATTTTCTTATTTAAAGTTTGAGAATTAGAATTATGTGAAGAAAAAATACCCAATCATTTACTACCCATTTCTGAAAACCATGTTCGCTTTAACTAAAATTGCCATCTCTCCTTCTTGAATTCAGAGTTTTGACAAGCGATTAACACTAGAATACGGTGCCAGCTGCTATGGGATGGATGTCGAGCCACAGCACTGATTTATACTGCCACGAAGCTGGGGGATATAAACTGCAACAGGACGAAAATCTCTGCCTAGTTAGAGTGAACAGAGTACAGGTAGCTTAAATTAGGTTCTGAACTCATGAAGCGAAATTACGATCCTACCAGGGGAATTTGGTGGTGTATTGGTTAGCACATCCAGCCCATTACTGAAAGGACCCGAGTTCTAGTTTTCCGACCGGTCAGACTCTTGGACAGAAATTATTTACCCCTTGTCCCTGAACATCCAGCAGTACAAATAAGGGACCTGGATGTAAATTTGACTGTTGTGCTTGGTATTAAAGGCTGGGACGGAAAAAAGTTAACTGCCTGCCTTAATTACAGATTCTAGACAGTGTAAAGCGACTTTTGCCAAAGGCTGTGTATGAGGTAGGGTGACTTGGATTGGCGAAAGGGAGGGAAGGAGGGAGTGGAAATGAAGGAACAGAGTAGGGAGAAAAGAATGACTTGAGTTTCCTCCCTCCTTACCTCCCTTCCCCCCTCGATCACACTCGAGAAACCAGCCAACTTTACTCTCTCTCTCTCTCTCTCTCTCTCTCTCTCTCTCTCTCTCTCTCCGTTTCCATTGGAAGCCACGTATTCTAGTCTCCACATCAGTCTTTCCTCAGGACTCGTCTTTACATATTCTCTTTAATTTTATCTCTACGCCTTCCCCTCCCATCTCTCTCTCTCTCTCTCTCTCTCTCTCTCTCTCTCTCTCTCCTTGCCGCGGCGGGAGTTAGGTCTTACAAATAATAATAAGTTGATCAATGAAGTCGTTAAAAGCCTATTAGGTGTTCCTTTGTGCCGGGTTCCCACTTGTTTAATGGTATTTGTGGCCCGACTAAGTGGGGGAGAAGGGGAGAGAGAGGGGGGAAAGGGGGAGAGAGAGGGGGAAAAGGGGAGAGAGAGAGGGGGGAAAGGGGGAGAGAGAGGGGGGAAAGGGGGAGAGAGAGAGGGGGGAAAGGGAGAGAGAGAGGTGGGTAGGAAAAGAGGAGAAAGGGGGATAGGGGAAAGTTGGAGAGAGAGGGTGGATAGGGAAAGGAGAGAGAGAGGTGGGTAGGAAAAGAGGAGAGAGGGGGATAGGGGAAAGAGGGAGAAAGAGGGGGGGATAGGGAAAAGGGAGAGATGGAAAGGGAATGGGGGAGTGATGGGCGAGTGGAAGGAATGGGTTGAAAAGCAGGGAAGGAGAGAGGGAATGGGGTAATACTGGAAGGAAGGGGAGAGGTGGGCTGGGAGTGGTGGGAGAAAGTAATGGGAGAGGATGAGGGGAGAGGAACAGGGATTGAAGAGGGGAAGAATGGGGGAGGGAGGAGAGAATGGAGGGCATGGGTAGAGAAAAGAGTGAGGATTTCCCCCTAAAAACCTGAGGAACGACTTAATCTTTCATCTAGGTCAGTTTCTTATAAATATTCTTGCCTGGTCTAAGAGTTATAATTACTTCTTATTGCTGTATTCTTTGTAAAACTACGCCATGACGAGAAAGAATGCAAAAGAAAGGAATATAAGGAGAGAGAGAGAGAGAGAGAGAGAGAAAGAGAGAGAGAGAGAGAGAATAATACTTGGCTAGTTTATTCGTAAATAGAAATATAAAAAAACAGTGATGGTTCATATGGTTTGAAGTGGCAGATGTCACACACAGAAAAAGTGATCTGAATATTAAAATGGTTGAGAGAGAGAGAGAGAGAGAGAGAGAGAGAGAGAGAGAGAGAGAGAGAAGGGGGGACTTAGTAGGCTGTCCGGGAAGCTTAGGACTGTCATCACTTTAGCTGTGTTAATATGTCACTATGGCCACACACACACACACACACACACACACACACACACACACACACACACACACACACACACACACACACACACACACACACACACACACACACACACACACACACACACACACACACACACACACACATTCCTTATCAATTTATTTCTGTTTACACTGGTTTATTCCTTCTTTCTTGTTTATGACATTTTTTTCTCTCTTTCTCTCCTTTCTCTCCCTCCTTCCTTCCTTCCTTTATTACTTCCTTCCTTCCATTTTCCCTCTTTCTTTCTTTCTTTATATTTTCAGCCTCTTGTTTTTTTCTTTCTTTCCCTATCCGTTTGTCCTATCCTTCCCTTTTCATTCATCCCCCCATTCTTTCCTGTCTTCCTTCTCTCCCTTCTTCCTTCCATCCATCCATCCTTCCTTGTTTCCTCTCCTTCATACATTCATTAGTTTATTTTTTCCATTCTTTCGTTACATTCTTTATTTTTCTTCTGTTTGGCCTAAAATCTTTCATCTTTCCTTCTTTAATTTTCTCTTCTTTCCTTTCTTCTTTTGTTACATCTATCTGTTCATCCATCCTTCCATCCATCCATCTTTCATTCCATTCTTCTTTCATTCATTCATTCATTCCTACATTCCTTCCATTTTTCTTCTCATTCTGACTTTCATTCTTCCTTCCTTCCTTCCTTCCTTCGTTTTTTCCTTCTTTCTCTCTTTCCTTCCATCTTTCAGTTACGAATTCTTTCCCTGTTTTCCTTCATTCCATCCCCCTTTCCTCCATCCATTCTTCCTTCGTCAAGTGGTATTGGGGAGAAGGTGAAAGCTATATAAAGGAAGGAAGGGAAGGGAAGAGAAGGGAAAGAGGGGAAAGGAAAGAAAGAATCTAAGGGAGGGGAGAATCGAAGGAGAAAGACGGGGAGGAGAGAGAAGTGGAAAAATGGGGAGGAGGGAGGGAAGAAGGAAGAAGGGGGAAAGAGGGGAAAGGAAAGAAAAATCTGAGGGAGGGGAGAGCGAAAAGAAAAGAGAGACAGGGAGGAGGGAAAGGGGAAGAATGTAGGGGAGGAAAGAGGGAGAAGACGAGAAGTGGGAAGGGGGAACTTAATAGGGAGATGGTGAAGAAAGTTACTATAAAGGGAATAAGAAGAAGGGAAGGAGTAGAGGGAAGGAAAGAGGGAGGAGAAGACAGGAATAGAGGACAGAGTAACTGGGATGATGGGGGGAGGGAGGGGAGGGGAGGGGAGGGGGGAGCTAAGGAGGGAGGGAGGGAAGGTCTAGATAAAAAAGGAAATAAAGAATTGGGATTGTGTGGAGCGGAAAGGTATGGAAGAAAATGGAGTGAAAGGACGAATGTGTTTGAGAGTGAAGAAAAAACGAGGGAAGGGGGAGAGGAGGGAAGGAGAGGTAAAATAGAGAGGGAAGGGAAAGAGAGGGAATATAGGGAGAGAAGGTAAAGAGAGGGAAAATAGGGAGGGAAAGGAAAGAGAGGGAAAATAGGGAGGGAAAGAAAATAGAGGGAAAATAGGAAGGGAAGAGAAAGAGGGAAAATAGGGAGGGAAAAGAAAGACAGGGAATATTAGGAGGGAAGGGAAAGAGAGGGAAAATTGGGAGGGAAAGGAAAGAGAGGGAAAATAGGGAGGAAAGGGAAAGAGAGGGAAAATAGGGAGGGAAGAGATGGAAAGGGAAAATAGGGAGGGAAGGGAAAGAGAGCGAAAATAGGGAGGGAGGGGTGAAGAGGTGGGGGAAGAAGTGAGCGAGCAGGATGAAGGGGGGAAGAATGAGTAGACGAAGCGAAGGAGGTAATGGGTAGAATACGAGGGGAAGGAGGGGAGGAGAAGGGAGGGGATCTGAGGTAGGTTAGGGGAGGGGAGGGAAGGGATCTGGAGGAAAGGGGGGGGAGACTGGGTGGGGTGGGGGATGCGAGGGGGAGAATGGGTGGGGTGGGGGTGTGCGAAGAGGGGGGTGCTCTTGAACGCTATTTCCGCCGGCAAACACCGACTCGGGGCACTAATAACACCACTTCCGGCAGGGGGTCTTCGATTACGGGGGGGGGAGGCAAGTGAGAGTAGAGAGGGGGTGGGGGTGGGGGAGGTCGGGGGCAGAGGGGAGACGAATGAGAGTGGAGAGATGGGAGGGATGTGGTGGAGGAGGAGGAGGGGTACTGGAGTGAGAAATGGGTGGGGGGAGAAGGGGAGGAGGGGAGTGGGAAGAAAAATAGAGGAAAGAAAATGAGGGAAAGAAGACAGAGGAAGAGAAAAGGAGGGGAGGGGGAATGAGAAGGGAGGGAGGAAGAGGAAGGGGAGGGAAATGAACGATAAGGGAGGAGGAGGGAGGAGGGGGAAATGGAGAAGGAGAAGGAGGAGGAGGAGGAGGAGGAGGAGGAGAAGGCAAGGAGAACACGAGAAAAAGAATTAGGGAAGAGGTACTATAGCGAGGATAGAGGGGGGGGGACTGAAGTAAGTATTGGGAGAGGGAAGGAAGAGGAGGTGTGAGAAGGAAGAGAAGCGGGAGATGTAAGGCAGTGGGGAGGGAGGGGGGCTGGATTTAGAAATGGGTGGGGGTAAGGAAGGAGAGGTGTGAAGGGGAAGGATAGAGAGGTGAAGGGAGAGGTGTGGTAGTGGAGGAGGAGGGGGACTGAAGTATGAAATAGGAAAGGGGAGGAAGGATAGAGTGGGGAGAAGAACTGAAGCGAAAAATAGGTGAGGGAAAGAAATCTCTGAGGCTGAGTAAGACAGTTTGGAGATAGCTGAGGGAAAAATAATAATAATAATAATAATAATAATAATAATAAAAATAATAACAGTAATAAGTTCTCCTGGTGAAAAAGCTCAGTGAAACATGGCGTGTGGATTCCGTAAACTTTTAAGCCCCCTAATTCCGATTATGTACTCTTGTTTTACTCTTGCTGGTGAGGGACGCCTTTACTTGGTGGCACTGATATGGCCAGGCGGTGGAGCTGCCATGGTATACACACGTCCTCCAGTACCTTCTCTATTCCCTAAAAGGAAGGTGGGTTGCAGTAGAGAGGCAGCTTCATTCTGCAGTCCACCGGGTTCACGTTTCAGATGAACCATGGGCTGCTGCTACTACTACTACTACCACTACTACTATTACTTCTATACTACTACTGCTACTACTACTACTGTTACTACTACTACTACCACCACTACCACCTGTACCACTATTACTATTATTACTACCACCACCACCACCACCGCCGCCGTCACCACCACTACTACTATTTCTACTACTACTACTACTACTACTACTACTACCACCTCCGGACGATTTTATACACATGGAGAGAGATTTTTCGAACTGAATGAATTGTTGAATGAAATCGTCAAATATAATAATGATAGTCAAAAAAAAAAATCTTTCGAAAATCAGCCAGTCCCCGTCTTGAATGCTTAGCTGCAAGAGGAGAGTAGTAAAAGATTATGGTGCTAGTCACGAAGAAGTGCTGTGAGAAATTTAAAGTTAATGAAAAAGCGAAGGGGTTATTGAAGGTTGTGTCTTTCTTCTCAAATTCCAGTCTTTTCAGTGGTGAGTAAAATTCTCTCTGTCTCTCTCTGTCTCAGTCTCTGTCTGTCTGTCTGTCTGTCTGTCTCTCTCTCTCTCTCTCTCTCTCTCTCTCTCTCTCTCTCTCTCTCTCAACCCCTTTCCCTCCCTCCCCTCCTTCGGGTGTTCGGCTTTGATTTACAGGACGTTTTACGAGCGACATTAGTTAATGAGGGAAGCCGCGGTGGGGGGGAGGAGGGGAGAGGGAAGAGAGGGGTGCTGAGGGGGGCAGGGAGGGGGGAGGGAGGTAGGAAGGGAGGAAACAAGGTAATACACTGAACGAGGTGCGGAGGGAACGGTGGGGAGGGGGGGGGGAAGGGGAGAAGGAGGTAGCCTAGGTGAAAGAGAAGAGTGAGGGAGGGAGGGAAGGGGGATACGGTGAAGGAGGAGTGAAGGGAGGTAGAGGTAAAAGGGATGGAGGAAGATGAAGGTAGGTAGGGACGGAGGATAGGAAGAATGAGGGAGAAGGAAGGTAAGGGATGGGTAGGATGGGATAGGTTAGGGTAAAGTAAGGAAGGAATGGGAAAGCAAGGAAAAGGAGGAAGAGGACGGAAGGCAGGTAGAAAGGGAAGAGAAATGAAGGTAGAGAAGGAAGAAGGAGAGGGAAATGATAATAGCAAAGGGATGAATGAAGATATTGAAAAGAAACAGAGGAGTATCGAAAAAAGAAACATTTAGGGAGGTACGGTGGTTAGATGGAGGCGTGTTCTTCTGATCTGCGTGTACCTACAATCCAGGGTTCGACCTCCAAGCCCTGGTGGACATTTAGAAACCCAGATTCAGCTTTCCCATACATATATATTACTACAAGCACCCCTTCTTCATTCGCACTTCGCCAGCGTGGGGAAGGGATAGTTCTAGCTTTCACTCTACCGGGACTGATACGCAGACATGGACAAGTTTAGGACAGGATAATAAAGTTACAGCCTCGTATTCCCGTCGGTTAAGGAAGCTTCCTAATACCTCTTCCTAGGCGGTTTATTTTGCATATTACAATTTGCCACCCTCTTCCGTGTTACTTAAACCATTCATTCTAACATCAACATACTCTGCCTAAATATCGTACTAAACGACACTAGCCAGCCGTATCCAAAAATTAATCGGTAAGGAAATGGTGTTAGGCAGCTTCCTCTCTTCATAAACCCATTCACTGCTATAACATTTGTACTCTAACTTGGTCTAAAATTATCTCTCCATCTTGAATGCAAAGTTGTAACTATGGATTAACGCCAGAATAGGATGCTAGTCACGAAGAAGTGGTGTGGTGAGGATGCAGAGTCGTAGGTCATATTCTGCCAAAGAGGTAGGTGATTTAAGCTGCAAAAGGACGAAAATTCTAGGCCAAGTTAAGGTGAAAGGAGTATAGTCATTTCAAGGCCCGTATCGACTCTTCCTTAACGATTTATTTTCCAGACTACCCATTAATATCCTCTTTTTGCTTTTTACAAATATATTTAATGTCGATATAGATTGTATGAATAACAAGCAAGAAAATAGTAAAGGAGTAGAATGATAAGTAAACAGAATAACCCACGAGAATATAGTGACGGAATAGAATCATACGTAAACCAGCGTAACACACGAGAATATAGTAAAAGAGGAGAATCATAAACCAGAATAACACACGAGAATATAGTGACGGAATAGAATCATACGTAAACCAGTCAAGCAGTGTATTGGTAAGTTTCCCACCCGAATACCGTCCCAAAGCTGAATAAAGTTGTGTGGAGGTACTAAGAATAAACTCAAATAAAACCCCTTTAGTACAGTAACGACTCTGTATTTATTGCTGTTACCACCACTTGATGCTGTAAAAGTCGGGAGAGAACTGTTTGGAGCTGGTGGAATTAGATATAGCCTTCAGTTAATAATAATAATAAGAAGAAGAAGAAGAAGAAGAAGAAGAATAAGAATAAGAAGAAGAATAAGAAGAAGAAGAAGAAGAAGAAGAAGAAGACGAAGAAGAAGAAGAGGAAGAAGAAGAGGAAGAAGAAAAAGAAGAAGGAGAAGAAAAAAGAACAACAACAATAACAACAACCACAACAACAACAACAACAATAATAATAATAATAATAATAATAAGGACCATTCAAAGAGTGCATACCTCCGCCAAAGCCTATACCAGACAGCTCAGATCACCACCAAAATTTCACCAACTCTTCCTTGGCACAAGAACCACATATCCACAAAAATTAATTGAAATCCATTAATTACTTTTTTAGATATCTTGTGGACGATCAAGCTAACTAACAAACAGGGGTGAATACATAACATCCTCCAGCATCATTGGTGGGAGATAATAATGATGATGATGATGATGATGATGATGATGATGATGATGATGACGATGATGATGTTGATGGAGGGGTTGTTAATTAGGCAATGGACGGAGAGAGTAGAAGGGAAGAGGAAAAAAATAGAAGGTATGAGAATGCTAATGAACTGGAGAGAGAGAGAGAGAGAGAGAGAGAGAGAGAGAGAGAGAGAGAGAGAGAGAGAGAGAGAGAGAGAGAGAGAGAGAGAGAGAGAGAGAGAGAGAGAGAGAGAGAGAGAGAGAGAGAGAGAGAGAGAGAGATCGCTGACTCTGTACCTCCGCTAATTGTACCCCCTCCTCCTCCCCTCCCCCACCCTCTTCCCCTCCTCCCCACATATTCAGCTTGAGATGTGGGTTTGTGTTGTTCCACTGTGATGTATTTTAATGGCTGTGGGGTTCAGGGAAAGGGGAAGGGGAGGGGAAAAGGGAGGGAGGAGAAGGGAAGGGGGGGGTATAGCAGGAAACGAAGAAGGGAGGGAAGAGGAAAGAGGAAGAAGAAAGGAGAAGAAATTGGATGAAGGGATAAGGAAGTGTGTTTAAGTTTTTGTGTTCCAGAATGTTCAGGTTTTGTTATGTCATGTTCTTTCTCTATTCCTTCTTCCTTTAACCCTCTCGTGGTCGGAAAATCCCTCCTAGCTGACTCCAGACGATTTTATTTCAAAGGTAGTGAGTATAAGAGACTGAGAGGGTTGATGGAGTCACCTTAGATCAACAGATTCTTGGTCTGCATCTTCTTAACTCATATTACTGAACATCTCCCAGGTCTCTCTCTCTCTCTCTCTCTCTCTCTCTCTCTCTCTCTCTCTCTCTCTCTCTCTCACTAAGCGGATTGTCTCTCCCCTCCAAACTTTACACCAATTATGAGGTCGAAAGCCTGGTGTTACGGAGCTCTTCAGTCTCTCCCCTTCTTCCCTTCTCCCCCTCTCCCCCTCCTCCCCTCCACTCCCTTTTCCACATTCCCCCCCCTGTCCTAGTGTTCTTCCTTCCCTCCTCACCCCGTCTTCTCCCCTTCCCGTTTCCTTCCTCCCCCTCACCCCCTCTCAACCCTCCTTTTCCTCGTCACTCCTCTGTTCCTCCCCCAGCTCTTCACCTCTTTTAAAATCTTCTTCCCAGTTCTTCCTCTCTTTCTCTCAGCCATCTCAATTTCATCTCCATTCCCTTCACTCCTGTCCCCTTGACTAATTGATGTATTATATCACCTGCTTGCTAATTACTGGACGTGTAATTAATTTTAGGGGAAATTTTAGGAACTGGAGAAATTGGATATAATTTCTTAAGGTGAATGAAATCGTCTGGTGAGAGCAAAACTGAAAAATGAAAAAAAAAAATACGGCTAGGATCATAATGGAAAAGACACTCTTGGACTGAAATGGTTTAGATCTCTCCCTTTGCATTCACTGGTTTATGTCTCTCCCTTTCTATTCAGTGGTTTAAGTCTCTCCCTTTCTATTTAGTGGTTTAAGTCTCTCCCTTTCTCTTCAGTGGTTTACGTCTCTCTCTTTGCATTCAGTGGTTTAAGTCTCTCCCTTTCTCTTCAGTGGTTTAAGCCTCTCCCTTTCTCTTCAGTGGTTTAAGCCTCTCCCTTTCTCTTCAGTGGTTTAAGCCTCTCCCTTTCTCTTCAGTGGTTTAAGTCTCTCCCTTTCTAATCAGTGGTTCAAGTCTCTCCCTTTCCAGTCAGTGGTTTTTGTCTCTCCCTTTCCATTCAGTGGTTTAAGTCTCTCCCTTTCTATTCAGTGGTTTAAGTCTCCCTTTGCATTCAGTGGTTTATGTCTCTCCCTTTCTCTTCAGTGGTTCAAGTCTCTCCCTTTCTATTCAGTGGTTTATGTCACCCCCTTTCCAATCAGTGGTTTTTGTCTCCCTTTCTATTCAGTGGTTCAAGTCTCTCCCTTTCTATTCAGTGGTTTATGTCTGTCCCTCACCATCCTCTCCCCACACGGGTTTTGGAATGCGGTCTCCTCAACATGATCTCCAGAATGAGTCTACTGGGAGATGCTGTTGTAAACCTAGAGGCAGCAATCTGTAAATTGAAATGGCGAGGGGAGAACAAGGCCTGCCCCTCCCCCCCCTCCCCACTTCACCAAACTACTGACTGTCATTTTTGTAGTAGTTGCTGAGGGTAAAGAAGATTTAGGGTTGGTGCCATTTATTGAGTCGTTTGCTTATCATCATCATCGTCATCATCATCATCATCTTGATCACTGTCCTCCTCCTCTTTCTCCTCCTCCTCCTCGACGGCGCCCTTCATCATCATCATCATCATCATCATCATCATCTTTACCACAATCCCTCTCCTTCTTCTCCTCCTCTTCCTCTTCCTTCTTCTCCTCCTCCTCTTCCTCCTCCTTCTTCTCTTCGTCATCATCATCATCATCATCATCATCATCATCATACCACAATCCTCCATCTCCTTCTCATCATCACTATCCACATAAATGTCATCACCTTTACCACAGTCCTCCTCCTGCTCCTCCTCCTACTCTTCCTCCTCCTCCTCCTCCTCCTCCTCATCATCATCATCATCATCATCATGCCACTGGACTCACAGCAATAAGAATTAGTAAGCTTCAGTGGGGAAGTACCGTTAAAATCGCCTCCTCAGTCAACTTATATAGATCTCAGCATAAAGAATTTCCGTTATGGTAAAGCTTTATTGGGTTGGCATGAAGCTTAATATCGATTCCTTGGTAGCTGCTCTGTGCTCATTTTACTCTAACTTGGCCTAAAATTGCCATCTCTCCATCTTGAATGCTGAGTTGTAACAATAGATAACCACTCGAATATGATATTAGTCACGAGGAAATGCTATGAAAAGGATGTAGAGCAGTAGTATTGTCTTCTTCAGCTATTAATCTTAGTGAAATAAGCTTCGAAATGACGAAAATCTAGGCCCAGTTTGGATGAAAAGAGTTGGTCACGAAGAAATGCTATGGAAAGGATGTAGAGTCGTAGTATTGTCTTCATCGTGTGTGTGTGTGTGTGTGTGTGTGTGTGTGTGTGTGTGTGTGTGTGTGTGTGTGTGTGTGTGTGTGTGTGTGTGTGTGTGTGTGTGTGTGTGTGTGTGTGTGTGTGTGTGTGTGTGTGTGTGTGTGTGTGTGTGTGTGTGTGTGTGTGTGTGTGTGTGTGTGTGTGTGTGTGTGTGTGTGTGTGTGTGTGTGTGTGTGTGTGTGTGTGTGTGTGTGTGTGTGTGTGTGTGTGTGTGTGTGTGTGTGTGTGTGTGTGTGTGTGTGTGTGTGTGTGTGTGTGTGTGTGTGTGTGTGTGTGTGTGTGTGTGTGTGTGTGTGTGTGTGTGTGTGTGTGTGTGTGTGTGTGTGTGTGTGTGTGTGTGTGTGTGTGTGTGTGTGTGTGTGTGTGTGTGTGTGTGTGTGTGTGTGTGTGTGTGTGTGTGTGTGTGTGTGTGTGTGTGTGTGTGTGTGTGTGTGTGTGTGTGTGTGTGTGTGTGTGTGTGTGTGTGTGTGTGTGTGTGTGTGTGTGTGTGTGTGTGTGTGTGTGTGTGTGTGTGTGTGTGTGTGTGTGTGTGTGTGTGTGTGTGTGTGTGTGTGTGTGTGTGTGTGTGTGTGTGTGTGTGTGTGTGTGTGTGTGTGTGTGTGTGTGTGTGTGTGTGTGTGTGTGTGTGTGTGTGTGTGTGTGTCCGACTCTGGACATAGGCTTCACAGCCTGCTCGTAAGGCCCAGCACTCCTCCTACATACCATACACCTCTACATGTCACCACTTCGGTACTAACACCCACCGTCCATACTGAATACATGCTAGGGCTGTCTCTCTCAAGACTTGAATAATTCTGACCTCTAGCAATCTGAATAAAATCTTCCGGCGAGGAGGGGTGGAAAGTGGAGAAGAGAGAAGGGCAGGGGAGGAGATTGGAGGTGAGGGGTGGGGTGGGGAGGGGTGGGGTAGGGAGGGGAGGGGAAGGGAAAGGAAGGAATAGGAAGAAGAAAGAGGGGGGAGAAATATACCTTAAGATTCTAGTATTAGGAGTAGGGGAAGGAAGAGGTAGGGAGGAAAAAGAAACAGAGGTAAGAAAAGAGGGAAGTGAAATTGAGAGGAGGAGGAGGGGAGGGAAGTGAAATAGAAGATACAGAAGAGGAGAACGGAGAGGAAGAGAGGTAAAGGAAAGAGAGGAAAAGGCGTTGAGATGAGGAGTAAAAAAAGGAAAGAACAGGAGTGAACGACGCACCAAGAAAGGAAAGGAAGGGAAGACCGGAGAGAGGAGTGGAGAAGAGGGAAGGAGAGAAGGAGGGGAAGGGAAGAGAGGAGAGAGGAGAGGAGAAGAGGGAAGGAGAGACGGAGGGGATGAGATGAGAGGAAGAGGGGGAACTATAGACTAAGACTCGGGTAATATGGCTAACCGCTGCTTGATCCTCTTAGTAACCATAATGGCATTGACGAGAGAGAGAAAGAGAGAGAGAGAGAGAGAGAGAGAGAGAGAGAGAGAGAGAGAGAGAGAGAGAGAGAGAGATTGATTCCCACTTTCATTATCATCATCATCATCATCATCATTACCCTATTCCTGGGACCCACATCAAATTCACAAACCACTTAAAAAAAACATTATTCTCACAGCCACCAGACGATTTTATTCAGCTTAGGGAAGAGGTCTCGCGGTGAAGGGGTTAATGAAGACAATTTTAACCTTATAAAATTGAAAAAATCTCCTATTTCTTGTTGTGGCGTTGCTCATCTGACACGTGAACTCGGTGGACTGCAGGCTGAGGTCCCCCTTCTCCTGCAGTCCACCATCCACCTTTCTGGGGATATGGAAGTGCTTAAGGGACGTTTGTATGGCCAGAGTGGATCTACCTGACACTGGACATGGAAGTACTTGAGGGGCGTTTGTATTGCCAGACAGTGGATCCGCCTGGTTATATTGGCGCCACCACGTGAAGGCGTCCCTCTCTTGCACACATCCCTCTTATAAGCGGCTAGATAAGACAGTGTGTCGATAACATAAAGTACATAAAGAAGATCCTTATCATAGCGAAGGTGTCAAAGTTCGCGACTTACGGAACGTATTTTAGGTGGCTTATTACACCCTAGTATTCCTTCTTTATTTTGCATATTACACCCTAGTATTCCTATTTATGTTTTTTATGTAGTTTAATATAGCTTTAGAATTCAGCTATAATACGCAAGAAGGATAGTGAAGTTAAACATAGGGAATAAATCGCTTACGTAAAGATGTTAAGAAATTCACAGCCACTTAGAATACATTCGATAAATCAAGGACCTACTCCACTTGAACCAGTGAAAATCGAGAACGGGCTTCCTGATCCATGTCCAGAATGATAAGGAAAAAAAATGATTCTGGTGATTAC
Source organism: Coenobita brevimanus (assembly GCF_032717465.1). Classification (NCBI taxonomy): domain Eukaryota; kingdom Metazoa; phylum Arthropoda; class Malacostraca; order Decapoda; family Coenobitidae; genus Coenobita; species Coenobita brevimanus. Next base: position 4,419,896 of record NC_136981.1, read on the forward strand.
GTCTGTGTTTTGCGGTAATAAATCCCCCTGAGGTGGAGATTAATACGGCCGTGAGTGTGTGTGTGTGTGTGTGAGAGAGAGAGAGAGAGAGAGAGAGAGAGAGAGAGAGAGAGACAGACAGACAGACAGACAGACAGGCAGACAGACAGAAGGTTAGTGGTGAATGTAATGAAAACAGATTAGAAAAGGAGACTAAAGGAATTATACAGATAGATAGACTGATTGATTGATAGATAATGTGCGTATGTATACACACACACACACACACACACACACACACACACACACACACACACACACACACACACACACACACACACACACACACACACACACACAGCCTCATAATACCGACCTAAGCATCTCCCTTTATCCATATCAAAGGCCTATTTATAGAGGTGAGGAAGAAGGGGGTTTAGATTCAATACCTGGAATTAAATCGTCTTCACCCCCTCTCGAAATGTAGAGTCGAAATCGGCCTACAGGGAGCCGAAATAGACCTCAAGGGGGCCCGAGGAGACGAAGTGGGATCAGGGGCCGAAGAGAGACGGATGGTTGAGGAGTCGAGAGAGCGAGATGGTCTGTTGTGGAGAAAGATGGACTGTCAGGCAGCTAAAGAGAGGGAGGTGATGAAGGAAGGGAGAGAAAGATGGAGGGAGGGAGGGAAGGAGGTGAGAAAGATAGATGGATGGAGGGAGGGAGGGAGGAACGGGGAAGAGAGATACAGAGGGAAGAGAAGGGAGAGAGACAAGGGAAGGAGAAAGTGAGGGAAGTGATAGAAAGATTAGCTAGAGATATCAGGAAAGTAAGGAGAAGGTGACGAAGGGAGGGAGGAAAGGAGAACGGGAGAAGTGGAGGAATGTAAGAAAAGAGAGGAAAGGGAGGAAGAAATAATGCGAGGGAAGCGAAGAAAAGAAAGCAGGGACGAGGGAAGGAGAGGGAGAAAGATGAACTGTCAGGGAGCTAAGGTGGGGGAGTTGATGAAGGGAGGGAGGAAACGGAGGGATTGGGGAAAGAAAGGTGGAGATGGAGGGAGGGAAGGAAACGAATGGAAGGAGAGGTGAGAGAAAGAAAGGGAGACTATCTGTGTGGGAGAAAAATGTAAAATCATGGAACTAAGAATACATGGAAATAGTGGTAATGAGAGAGAATACAAATCCTATTAGCTCATATGAAGGTTATCTGATTAGGAAACATTGATGACACTGAAGATCTGACCGGGGTGTGTGAGAAAAGGATAGAAAGGAAGGAGGCTTTCCCCCTCCCACCACACCCTCATCTTCCAGCATTAAACCGACAGGAAATGAAAAATATATTGGTAGAAAAAACAAAACAAGCACGGATATTTTGCTGAAGAGGTGAAAAAGGAAGCGATAATTTCTGTGTAATCACTCACCTACAATTCTGAAATATGAGCTCACACAAGTGCAGATTGTTCTTGTAATTAATCGACCATCTCACAATCGTCTGCTTACATATTAAGCTGACAATAAAAAAGACTTCATTAGTTGAGGGTAGTAGTGTCGAAATATTATTATGGTACTGTTATAAATGAATGTAATTTTTTCACTAATAACTACTACCGGTATTCGTAGCTTGATCCTGCGTTCCACAGTACGAATATTATATGTAATTTTCCCTGTACTAGTGTAGCGCCTCTTACCTTTGAGTTTCATTTCATTTTTGTTAGCTGCAGTATCTCATGTACACCAAAATATACATAATTACAGGTCCTATTGAGATGTGGGGATGCTGACATGAAAGAAGGTATAAGAAGACAAGGAAGAAATGAGGGAAGAGGGATAGAAGTGACGGAAAAAAAGAGGGGAAGGGAAGGAAGGGAAAGGAAGTGATGGAGAAAAGAAAAGAATGACAGGAAAGGAGGAAAGACGAGAAAAATGTGGAGTGTCAGAAAGGCAAGCAGATGATGAATGGAGAGGGGAAGCAAAAGGTGGTAAGGAAAGAAAAGAATGAAGGAAAGGAGAGAGAGAGAGAGAGCGAGCGAGGGAGTCAAAGATGAACTGTCAAGGGGCTAAGGAGAGGAGGATGGAGACGAGAGGGAAGAAGGAGAGGGAAGAGATGGAAGGCGAGAGGGAGGGGAGAAATATGATGGATGGAAGAAATGATAGAAGGAAAGTGACTAGAAGGAAATAAAGGAGAGATGAAAGAGGGAAACAGTCGCCCAACCTCCTTATCCCATCTGATCCTTCTTCCTTCCATTATCCTTCTTTTTCTCCAGTCTCCTTCCTTCATTCCTTCCTTCATTCCCTTCATCTAATCCCTCTTCATTCCATTTTTCCTTCATTTTCTCCAGTTTCCTTCCTTCCTTCTTTCCCTCTATCCCCCTTCCTGCCTTCCTTCCATACCTTTCCTTCTCTCCCTCCCCTCCCTCCCTCCCTCCCTCCATCTCCCATCTAATCCTTCCCATCGCCTCTCATTCACTGAAACCGCTCAATACAAGACACAAACCTTTCCTCACCCCCACCCCTCACCCCTCCCTCACCCCCACCCATCCCCC